>NW_010395937.1:0-649 GCF_000710305.1 Buceros rhinoceros silvestris
CCTCCCCTTTATGCAAAAACCTAAGAAATACGGTTTCAGCTAAAATACTGCTATTCTATTAACCCCTAAGTGTTATTTCCCTGTATCAATCCCCCCTTTTCTAAAAGCGTAGTAAATTCTTTTACTATCATCCCGTAATTTGTCCCACAATCTCCCCATTTCCATATTCTGTCTCATTTGAAATACTGACATCATCTGCTGCTGTCGCCTAAACATTCGCCAAGTCATTATATAAAGTCCCATACATAAAGCAAAGCCTAACAGCGTTAATACGAACAGTATCACGATAGGATGCAGTAACTTATTTACAAGTCCCGTTGCGGTTGGTGACCATCCAAAGAGGACTTCCCCCCATTTGTTTCCCCCATCTAAACATTCGCCAAGTCATTATATAAAGTCCCATACATAAAGCAAAGCCTAACAGCGTTAATACGAACAGTATCACGATAGGATGCAGTAACTTATTTACAAGTCCCGTTGCGGTTGGTGACCATCCAAAGAGTACTTCCCACCATTTGTACGTTTGCAAATACGGAGAAAAGGTTGGTCTGATTTCTGAAATACTACTTAGCATTTCTACTTCAACCTGTTTTAAAGACCATTCTGGATTAAATAACACTTGTGGCTGGCCTGTATTTTTATTTTATAA
>NW_010395938.1:0-37339 GCF_000710305.1 Buceros rhinoceros silvestris
AACTGGTTTGTGTCATATGTCAACCGCACTGGTTTTACATTAAACCAGGTTAACAGGCATTTATATTGAACCACTACACACAAGAACAGCAGAAGTCTACCTTGAAGGGCTCTAACTTTCAATTAATCTCATTTCTTACACCGTATCTAAAGCACTTCTGAATAACACTTGTTTTATACAGCGTTATAAATTCTCTACAATCATTTGAGTAAATGGTACGTCAACTTACTCTCCATTTACTCTATCAAGATCAGGTCTAGTGGAGAGTGGAATGAAGACAAACTGTTTATCTCTCAGCAATTACAACAGCAAAAAGGAAACACATTTTAACAGCCTCAGCAGATTCCTTAACATAGTTTCCATGATCAAATAATTCCCATGAACAATATGAAGGTCGTCTTACACAAAGGCCCCAGTGCCTTTTTGAAATTAAAAAAATGGCAATCCTGTAATGGTTCGAGATCACTAAAACCCATATATTACTATGTATAGTTATCCACTGTGTGTACTCACCACATACTTCACAAGCACCACAGGCAGATTAGCTCTCTCCTGATCACTGATAAGCACATATCACTTTAGAGAAATGTGTGTGAATTTATCTTTTCCAAGAGAATTTCTCTGTATCAATCAAACTGTCCTAAAAAATTTGTTCATTGCAATTAATTCAAGTGTTTTGCATACGGGCAATTATTTAGATCTAATGCTCAGAAATGCATAGCCATGCCCCTAAAGAACAGTTACTGGTTGCTGTAAAAATAATAATCACACATTTTTAGTTGGATTTATAAATAGATATTAATTACTGCCTGTAACAAACCTTCTTGTATCTAGAAAACAGTGACAAAAAAGACCGTGCTAAAGATGACAGGTTACTGATGCTATAACATTCAATATTTCTGTATCCCTGTAACGAAGCATTTTAGGAATGCAATGATCATACATTTTAACAATGTAAGTCTTTTAACAATGTAAGTCTTGCTCTTTTACCAGAAGTCACAGGAGCTCACATGAGGAACTCTTAATATGCTGTAATACTGACTATATTAAAACCACTAATGTTATAGCACTTGCTACCTGGTTAAAGGCAGTTTGTCTTGTCTTTCAGAAGCATTATTTATCGGTTATGTCTAATCCCATTAACTTCAACCATTATTGGTTGGATAGTGCACCAGTCATATAGGATAGGACTTATAGTGGATCAGATCCATACAGGTTTATGTAAAGATTTTTTCCCAGGTTGGGGTACTTATGTTTTCATAAATAAAGAGTGATGTAAAAAAAGACACATAATATAGAAAAAATCATTCACTGAAAATCTCTAACAAACAAGTACAAATAAGATGTAGACTATACTGCAAAGAAAGCTTTTGGAAAAATTTCAGAAATTTTATTATTTCTTTCTACAGGAAATGAAGCATAAGGCACCCAAAATATCAGATCATCTTTAGCAATTGAAAAATGCTAAGGAAGTTGTCTTGCATCATTTCACCGATGCCTCCCAAATTACAAGTTTTAAAAAAAAAAAAAAGAAAAAGAAAAAGAAAAATCTCCTCTGAATTACAGCTCATGCTTATTTGGCTAGATATATTTTGGTTTTGGGTTTTTTTTTTTAAAAAAAGTTTATCATTTATTTAAAGTAAAGGGAGGTAAATCAAGAATTTCTACTGCAGTGGAGGATATGCTGAGTATTGTATCAATAGTGCAAAACTAGTCTTTCAGTTAGAAGCTCATTACTGTTCAATGGTATTCTCTAAAGCTAATAACATGGAAAAGCCAATAAACAAACAGTAATGAAATAAGATGGGCTTACGAATGGATGATTTAAATGTTTTAGTGTTTGGAGAAAGATTAAGAGCTAAATAATTTTGCCTGCTGATATATTTCACTTTTTTAATAACCTCTTTCAACTACAAGTCATGACACATATCAGGAAGATAGACGTTACACGTAAAATTAGTCAATATACTAATCTTTAGTGAACAAAAAGCAGAACTTTGTGCACTGTGCTGTTTTATCTGAAGTCATTGTTATTTATCTCATTCCTTTAGATTAATTTGCTTATTTGGGGGCTAATATTAGGCAACAAAATAATATGCATGGAAGCTTCTCAGGTCCTCCTCTGATACTTCAGGTCCCACTGGTCATACACCCACTAGCAATATTGATGGAATATCCAAAATTTTAATAATGAGGTAACTTCCAACCTCAGTAGAACTATAAAATTTGCAATAATTGCTATTTGTCTAATTTGGTAAAGAAAGACTAGAACATTACATATTATTCTAGGTAAATACACAAAGCTTATCTTTCTGGGGAGAAAAGTAAACAAACATGAAGGAATCAAAATCTGCAAAACATTTAAATGCCTTTAACTCTCCTGAGCAATATTTTTTTAAATTGCTCATTAATATTGGCAATTAGCCATTTTTTTTTTATTTTTCCCTTAAACAAACAGAAACCCGGCCAGTCAAGGATTTAAGGAATGCAAGAGAAAAAAAAAAAAAAAAAAAAAAAAAAAAAAAATTCTGTTCTCACTGAAATGTTTTGCCAAATGACTACAATTTTCTTTCTCCTTGTGTCTGTGTTGTTGATGATATGATCAAACTGATATGACTAAGTCTATTAGTATAAAATTAGCATAAAATTTTCTCCTATTTTTATGTTTAGGCCAAGCTGTATGTCAGCATTGCAAAGACTCATTGTACAGACAATCTGCTTTGGAGAAACGATGGCAGGATTAGGAGCACAGAAACTGGGCAAACAAATTAACAATCTTCTCCCTTCTTCCTTCCATTATTTTAACTTCTTTATTTTTAGTCTAGCAACCTGCAGATCTGCATCAGACTTTTGTGTCTCTTGACGCAGGACTGCTTCTGTTTGGAGATAAGCAAAATCGAGGATAAGTGTTTGTAAAGTTTACTGGATTTTTGATTCTCTTAGGGAAAAGGGTAGAAATTAATGCAGCATAAGATTAAGAATTTTAAGAAAATGTTTCAGGTTTCCATCTTGTCAGAGGATTAATTTCTAAATTACTGAGAAACAAAGTTATTGACTGGTTTTCTATCAAAATCTATTTTCTATGAAGCATTTATGTGTTCAACAGTTCAAAAGGCTTTTGTCTCTTAATCCAAAGTCCTTCTGTCTGAAGTCACAAGCACAGAAAAATTCATATTAGGCATAAAGCTGTCACACCTTAGTATTTTGTTACTCACTGCATCCTACCCAGTGAGTTTGGGCTTCCCAGCCCATAGCAAAAAGCAGAGATCCAGCATAGTGAGAATTTGCTGTTGTCTAGATTGTCAGCCAAGATTGAAAAAAGACTTTAAACAGCTTTAAGAAATTAGAAAGGCAGTTAAAAAGAAAAAAAAAAGAGTGAAACTAATAACATCTGAACCAAAAAAATCATCTTTACATCAAAGATGTTAAGTGTTTGAAATCTCTAAGTCTTAAATACTGTGGCAATGGCTAGAGTCCATCAATTCAGTGTATGGATCTGAAGTTGTAGAAGTTAAACTTCTGTGGTATATTTTCTTCTACTCCACCCTGGAAATTGCTATTAATTGGAGCTTTGTGCATGGATCACAGTGATTAGAGACCCCATGCTGCAGACAATAAAATGTTCAGACATGAAGGGGAGGAGAAGAAAATCCCTTCTAATAACATTAGGAGTTCCTCATTATAAACTGAAAATTACAGACTAGATGTTTTTAATTGATTTTTCCAGACTGGGTGTAAACTCAGAACAGCAGCAGCATTCACACTAGCAGGGATATAGATTATAAGAGGTTATCACTCATTTTTTTAAGCAATGGTCTGAATGCATTACAGAAAAGAACAAGGATTCCAATGTTTCGTTAATTCCAGATAATTTTTCTACTTTTGTTGTTGTTTTGTTGTGTTTTTTTGGTTTGTTGATGGCGTTTGTATGGAGTGGCAGAGAGTTTTTTTAATCACTTTTCTCCACCTTCCTTGTCTTGTGAATGCAGGAGAGAACGGGATATACTAGAGCTCTCCCTGGTGCTGTTGCTTTGAGTTTTGGTTCTGTTTCTGAATAGCTACATCCATTCCCTCCTCAGCGTCATATACTTCAGCTTCAGAAGTTCAGCCTACATCCTCTAATTACTTACAGCCTCAGATACTTTTTCTGTTCCTTTTTTGTTACCAAAAGCAGGCAGCCATATGTGTCAATGAGGAAACTGAGAAACTTCATCTCTGTTTTCTTAGCAACAATGAGTGGTAAGGATGATCATGTAGTTTACTTTTGCCTTAGTAAACTTTTCCTTTTTGTCTTCCAGAGGCTATTATGTATTAACTTTCTTTGAGTTTGCTCAGAACCAATTCTTCATAATTCTTTCTTTCCAAAAACCAAAATCTGCAAATGGGTTGACAACAAAACACAACCAGAACACAGGCTTTGATTGAGCCAAATCATACAGAGCAACACAAATTGCTTTACACTGACAGAAACTATTAAATCATCTGGTCCCTTCAAAGAATCAAAGTGTCTTATTTTATATGTTTGGAATGAAACAGAAGCTTTCTATCAATACCTGAGAGAACTAGCACTGTAATGCTCCACAAACAAATGCCTTGTCTCTAAACTCATAATTTCAACTTGGAAAAGAAATGCTCAGTCACCACTTCTTAAAAAGTTTCAACCCTGGTCTAATGTCTCCCCTAGAAAGTCCTCAGAAGAAAGGAGAAACAATGCTTTGCAAATACTTAAAGCTCCCCAAACAAAGGTATTCTCAAGTGTCTTGAGCTGGCCCTCAACTGTTAATACCTGTGCTGTATTCATGGGCTAGCATGGCAGAGCTCATATCCTTTGATAAAGTCTGGGGATAAAATAGAATTACTGTATAAATATTTACACTTCTTTATATATGGCAGTAACCTGTCATTGCAAAGAAGGATGAGTTTAAATTACTTACTACCTTTAGCACATAAATTTATCTTTCTTTCTTTACCAGACCATCATCAGAGACATTATTCTTCTCCATATTAATTATACCCCCTATTTAAAAGAATAAGTAAACCAGCTTGCCACAATCTGTATAGTAATATTCTAATGCAAAGCACAGTAAGTGCATGAGGCTCTCTCTTTCCTTCTTGCGAAAGGAATGTCTATAAGAAATTATAGACATCAATGGAATTGTTAGTGCAAATAACCCTCAAGACTGCATGGGTAATTCTTCCTCAGAAATTCAAAGTTACTTTGCAATGATCTTCTAAAAGTATCACCAGGTCTGTAGAATTATATGCATTTTGTTGACTAATTAGTGCTAATTACCTGAACGTAAATGTTGGCAATGACATGTCCTGTTTTACCACACCATTTAATCACTATGAGAAGTTACAACTAAAATATAAAGCAAAAGAGAGCAGAAAGATACTTTTTCCTATATATTTTTTGGACAGCAGGATTGAATGTGCCCTCAGCAAGTTTGCCAACACCTCCAAACTGTGTGGTGCAGTCGACATACTGGAGAGAAGGGATGCTATCCTATGCAGAGGGGCTTTGACAGGCTTCACTGGTTGGCCCATGGAAACCTCATGAAGTTCTACAAGACCAAGTGCAAGGCCCTGCACCTGCACAGGGCAATCACAAGCACGAATACAGACTGTGCAATGAGTGGATTGAGAGCAGCCCTGCGTGTCGGTTGATGAGAAGCTCAACATTACCCAGCAACCTGCATCTGCAGCCCAGAAAGCCAACCATATTCTGGGCTGCATCAAAAGATGCATGACCAGCAGGTCAAGGGAGCTGATTTTCCTCTTCTACTTCACTCTGGTGAGACCTCACCTGGAGCAGTGCATTCAGCTCTGAAGCTCCCAGCATAAGAAAGGCATGGACCTGTTGGGGTGAGTCCAGGGGAGGACATGAAGAGAAGCAGAGCACCTCCTCTATGAAGACCGGCTGAGAGCATTAGTGTTGTTCACCCTGGAGAAGGGGTGAGACCTTAAATCAGCCTTCCAGTCCTAACGTGGGCCTACAAGAAAACTGGAGAGAGACTTTTTACAAGGGCATATAGTGATGGGACAAGGGGTAATGGCTTCAAACTGAAAGAAGGTAGTTTTAGATCAGTTACATGGAAGAAATTCTTCACTTTGAGCGTGGTGAGGCACTGGAACAGATTGCCCAGAGAAGGTGTGGATGACCTGTCCCTGGAAGTGTTCAAGGCCAGACTGGATGGGGCTTTGAGCAACCTAGTCTAGTGGGAGGTGTCTTCTGAGTGCTCTCTCAAGCTGCAACAGTTTTTGGCTCAGGATTTTCCACCTACCTATGTTTCTGTGTCTAGCTAACATTCCTAGTACATCTGTCTTCTAAGAGAGTGTCCAGTTTTCCTTCAAAGCCAAGTAAATGTTCTGTATCTGCTGCATCTTGTGATAAGCAGTTTTAGGAGTGGAAATGCAATTAATTATGTTTCATAGTTTGATTTTTTGTTTGTTTGGGGATGGTGTGGTGTTTGGTTTGGGTTTTTTTTTCCTTTTTTTTTTTTTCAACTTTACATTCCATAAAGCTAATAAACCATTCTTCATCTATCCACAGAGAAAGAGACATCATAAAGATGTAGAGAAGAACTTTACTGATTCTCTGCATACATGGCAGATACGCTATAACTCTCTAGTATGATAAAGCATGGAAGAAAAAAGGAAAAATTCCCAAGTATTTAGCATCTGTTTTTCTTGTTTACTGGACCATGTCTTGTTGAATATGCATGAAATCACCTCTGGTTTTGTATTACACTTCACTAAACTAAACTCTAATCTGCTCCACTATCAGAACAGACATACATATATACTGGAAGATGGTCTGTAAACTACTTTATATATATACCCACGGACTTCCAGTGGATGAAAGGACCACTTGCGATAACACACAATGAGTGCACTGTCATGGAGACGTGAAGAGGCCCATGTCAGGCTTTGCCATCGAAACTTTGATAAAAGCAGCTAGAAATTGAATGTATAGTTTTATAAAATTACCATGCACTTCCTGAACATGGTACATATTAACAAAGGGTAATATTACATAACTGTCTGCACAAAAGAATTATAAAAAAGTATTTTAGGAAATAAAGCTTCCTGTTTTGTTTAAAACCATAAAAATCCTGATGTGCTAGAAGTAAGACGTAACTGCCGTAACATAAGAGAACCTTTACCTTTATGCTGAATTCAAACCCAGTTTCACAGTACAAAACTACTAAAAATTGGCTGATAATGATTGAAAGAATAAAAACTTAAAACTAAAATATAGAAAATATATACTGAGTATATTGAAATATATAGTAATTGAAAACACATATTTACAGCTTAATTTATCCCTTTTAAATAGACAAGATTCTTTAAAAAAATAAAATGCAAAAAAAAAGATGAAAAGGCAGTGAACAAATTGGGGGACTAAGGGTATCATTTAGCATACTCTATGATAAAAATAACGTGAAACTGGTTGGGGTTTTTTTTGTTTGGTTGGTTTGGTTTCTTACGAATGCTGCAGTCACAGGCCCAGATCTTTATCTCTGTGGTTTAAAATGGGCTAAGTTACTTTTTCCCCTAGAAAGCATGTTAAAATATTACTTCTGCATTGGAGAAGACTATTTATGTATTTATCCTAGGAAGCTAAAAATCTTCAGTCATGCATGTATACCTTTGTGTGGGTTCACCTGGCTAAACAGGTTACAAGAACAAAGGCAAAACCCAGGGAGTTGTTAACTCAGCTCCATCTTACTTTGACTGACCCTTATCTATGTAGAGATGATCAGGGATGGAGGGGGTAGGGGTGAGGGGGCGGAATGGAGTGAGTGGTGGTGCATGTGGAGACAGGGAAATGGTTTAGCTCTGAGTTGCCCGAACACTGCATCATATCAAGGTCACTTTTCTGGGATTGAGAACCCTCACCTGAAGGGGTAAGTGAATATTTAGCATGCTGTAAGTTTGTAACTGTGGGTAACTAATACATATAATATTTAGCATGCTTTTTAGGCTGTTATAGTGGATTCTTGCTTTTAAGTTGTAGTAGTGTATTATTGCATTGATGCCGTAAAAACCCACAATAGTGGAGTATTAAATCTGAGAGTGAAGTTCAAATAAGTTGTTTGCTTGAGCCTTGCACCTAAACCTGTAAGCGAAGCTAAAATAAATCGTTTGCTTGAACCTTGCAGTCTAGTGTCTTTTTGCCACATTAAAAATGCAAAATGTTATGAATTGCTCTCCTTTTCTTCCAGCACAACCTAAAACCAGTGGAATAATAGAGCTACACAGTGTATTTCAAAGACATCCTCTCTCATTCTTTTATTTGGCCCTGCTCCCCCAATTTATCAGTATAACAATCAACTTGTAACATATTTTTTAACAAATTTTCTCCATGTTTAAAAAAAGATTTTTTTTTTTTAAAAAGCACTATCCAATACGTGTAAAACACAATGCATGAATAGGCTATTAAAAATACATGTAAAACATGAAAATTAATTTATATAAATAGGGAAAAAGGTCAAGTATTTTTTGGACACAAAGATACTGAAAATTTAAAACCCTGTCTAGCACTGAGTAACACAATTTTTAAAAAACATCTTTCCTTTAGTCTTCAAAATCATGATTGAGAAAAAGGAATGATTGATTAGAAAAAAAGTTAGACTCTTAGTAATTTTTATTACTTAAACCTAAACTCTCTGAACCTTTATTACTTAATCCATATGTTGTTCCCACAGGTAACTGATTTCTGAAAGCATAAAAATATTTTATACTTGTGTATGTGCATATGTGTGTGTCTGTGTATGTGTGAAAACACTTTGACAGAGAGGTTACTTTCAAAACTTCTTCAATAAAGTTTCTTGAGATAATATACAATTCATTAATGTTCTATGAGAAGATATTTAAAATATTTGTTTAATTACTCTAGGACTTTAAGAACAAAGCATGTTTAGAAAACGTTAAAATTAGTCAGTATAAATAAATAAAAAATCTTTTCTCTCAGTTAATGAGGTTTACAAATTACAAACCTTTCACTGTTTCTCCAAAGGTGTATGAAAAGCTTTTTATAAGAAACATATAGTCTAAAATAGAACAGTTGGCCTGATAATCCCATAATAAATATGCAAGCACAGAAAACAAGTCTACTTTTAAAGGATTAGATGAGAAAGTTACACAGTTTGCACATTGAAAATGTCATTGTTTTTATACGTAAATCCTGCCCAGATTATTTGACCTGTGAAAATCACGTGTATTGAGAATTCTTTATACTGTAATATATTTTCACATTGCATATATCATGCTAGATGTTTGAAAAGAGTAGCTAATACAGTGACAACATTGAGTATGACTCGCAATATCAAAGCAGTTCTTAACTCTGTATCAAGAATGTACTGCATTATGGTTGCTTTTTCTCCCATTCTTTTAGAGACAAATGTTTTCACCCATGTGCCCCAGTGCATATATATATTTATTTTAGAGAAACACTAAAATATCATTTTTTCAGCTTACTCTATGGATCTGCACTTCAGGACTCTCATAAAATCTAATTATAAAGAACAAAATTAAGTTATACTATTCAGAACATATTTTTGTAGGAGAAAAATAAGAATGGCTGTATTAGGACAGGGGCTTTAAAACAAAAAGCAGAGTTGGAATTAATCCCCTGGAAGACTTCTAACAGCTTGGTCTACTCTATACAGATTATATTTGAAAACACGCCTTGACCTAGCAAAACACATAAGTCTCCTAAAGTCACTGATAATTGAACAAATTAAAAAAATCTTATAAAAAACATTTCTAGTCAGTCATACCCAGCCTTCTTCTGCATATGTCCTGTATGTTAAATTGTCTATGCCACGCAGAAAATAAAAGATTTAGCTTCTTGCCAAATGCCGTGAATGCCTCTGCACAGCAACACCAGCTGATCTTGGCATGCTCATTTAGCTCGGGGAAAAACAAAGTGAAAGGTAGTATCAGAGGAGTGGACCTAGTCATGAGGAAGAATTACATTCTTCATTGGCTGTTAAACTCTCCTCCAACTTTTAGCTTTGTTTATTGATGAAATTGCAATCCTAGAAGGTGCTGACGTTTTTATTGTTTTATTGTGTTTACAATAGGTTTTCCTACCTGAATGCAGTGTTTCACCCGAAGGTTTTTCAGCAATTGAATAAAATTCCTAAGAAATACAACTCTGCAGAGGAGTAAGTTAGAGTGACAAGAGTATGACTGCAGCATACCTCCATTATCTATTTTCCTGTGTGCTGCATAATGTTAAAATTGCATAAACACAATAGCTACAAGTTTTCCTAAACAAATATAGCACAAAAAAGTAATGCTTAAAACAGAACTAGCATTTCTGAAAAACGTGCTAACATAAATGAATACATATAAGAACATATGGAAATACACATGCTTTTATGGGGAAAGCGCTGAAGAGTACATTAAGAAACCTAAAACATTTGTTCAGGGTAACGAGGCAATGAAAGAATACAGTCAAGATGGGAAGATCTGATTAACTGGTTATAAAAAAAAGAATTTGTAAGGATTATCTTTGATCTCTGTATTTGGCTGTTCTAGGTCTAGATTATTTTGAAGATCTGACTTGAATTTGGATAAAAGGAAGAAAAGGTCTGTGTGAAACTTATTTTCAGCAAACCCATTTTTAGGATTTATCCTTACATACTGCTGTTCTTTCAGGATACCTTACCTCTAATTTGACGAGAAAAGAAAATTTAAAAATGGATACAGATAAATGGTCCATGATACAGTTGTTACTAAATTTAATTGCAAATAGGAAAAAAAAAGAAAATTTGACTGAATCCCTCTCTGAGGCATATTGTATGTTTTATAATATGCAGATCTATTGCTCCTGTGCCTACACTATGTAGTATCTACCAAGTTTAGGTTGTGGATAAACTCCATCATGCAGTTGTGGTCAGGGCAAGTTTACAATTTTTCACAGAAAGAGTTATCTTTGTGCATTGCTGAGTCACAAAAACAACCCCTGTGCTAGGCAGTGCACCTGCAAAAATGTTTGGCTGTCAGCCAGCCTTCCAATTTTGGAGGAGGTATAAGCCCTCTGTGATGTAACATCACCCCACACAGAGGGGATGACACTACCCCATTCTCCATACGGTGATTATCACAGACTGATTATTCTTTATATATTGCATAGTATATAATAATTGGATTAACATACAGTGCCAGAATCAAACCAGAGAATGTTCTCTTGATTGGTTGTTAGTTATATTTCATCTCAGTGCCTCTCACTGAAAAAGAAAAAAAAGGGTAGTAAAAACTGCAAGTATACCTGATCTAGAGACTGTATGTATAAAGCATTATTATTGGTCATTATGAATTGTATTCTAATTGGTTCTTTTACATATTTCGGTAATGGTTTAGAATCAAATTGTGCAAAGACTGTTTTGTAATATTTAAATTGCCACTTACATGCACAGGACTTTTCACCCAGCACCAGAATTAAAGCCCTTAAAAAGTAAAAAAGAAGCTTCATTGAAAATGCAAAATGCAACTTCATAGCTGCTAAGTTTGGAAAAAAAACCGCAAACATGCTCAGGACCTTTGACTGCTTTTCCTAATTTAATCCAAACCCTAAATTTTTGATGCTTTCATTGTTTCAGTCTGAATAATGTTTAAAATTAAGAACATTTGAAACAGAGTAAAAGTATCTGTATCCTTTTGCTGTGTTTCAGTGTTGTTCAGCCACAAAGTTGCAATTTCAGTAGTATCAAAATGATAAGCATGCATATGATAGTATCTGCTCACAACTATATCCCATGATAACTGTTTTCATGAAAGAATGAAATGAACATCTGATGATGAAGGAGGGGGGAGATTACACACAGAATGGATTAACTGAAAAATACACAAACACACATGCATACAGTCTGAACAAATCTTATTTCAAAGAGTGGTTTAGTGCCTCTGAAGATGTGTAGATTTGGGGATTGATTGGAAATCCTGGAACAAAAATTAAAGAAAAGACAAAAGTGATGGAGGAATTTGTCTTTCATCCTGCAAGGCCTTGACACCCTACAATGAACCTTAAAATAGCAAGCTGTCTATAAATGTGAAGAACAATAAGAGAGATTAAGAGAACCAAGTAGGTAAAAATCACATAAATCATTCAAAGCAAACAGCTCTTTCCTGGTTAGGGGAAAACATGAAAGAGTTGAAAAATTATAATTATTAAAATAGTTCTTCTGCAACTATGAATTATTTGAAAATTGTAAACCCACTGAGTGAATCAGAATAGGCAATTACCTAGAAGACAAAATTAGTACAGATGTAGCTACTTTTTCTGTTGACTACTACTTCTATGAAATCAAATTTGTTGCTCTATTTATATGTGTATTTTCCTTAGCTTCAACAGCAGGATGAAATGGAAAACTTTAACCAGAATTAATTAATCTGTATGTTGTAGATTTACACTGGAAGTCTCAAAAAAAGGATGCTGAAACTGCAATGTCAAGCACTTTGAAAGTAATGCTGGAAAGGAAGATGCTCTTTGTTGCTCATTGAGCTTTAAAGATGGTTATCAACGATTTTGGTGAACACAAAAAAAAAAAAACAACCAACCAACCTTAAGACTATTCTAAGATAAAACAACTGGGGAAAGCCATCAGGAGTGCAAAACCTGAAATCCTCAATCATTCTTAAACTCTAGAATATCTCATGTACTGATCTTTAGGTAATTTGATTATAGGGACTTCCCAACTCTGCTTGGTTCAGGTAACAAATTTAAGCCTGTCTCTGACACCTTGAGTCTTGGGGTGTTACTGGGAGTCCTTGCATGCTTGCAGACAGCTGCCTACTCGTCAACACTCAGTCTTCAGTTTCTCCTTCTGCTTTATAAATGACAGGAAGGGGCCAACAGAAAAGGAATGACAGCCTTCTCCTGAATACCTAGCACGAAATACACCTGTTCTGGAGAGGTTGTTCATAAATTAGTTGCTAAATAGCAATAAATATCTATTGAGAATTCTTAGTTTTATTTTTATTAAATATTGCTAATTTTTTACTCAGCAAGAAGTTTTAGAACACTGTAAGAACATTCCTTCATTTATTTTTTTGTCTAAGCTAATAATGTTAAACAACTGACTTTTTGTTGTCAATTTCAATAAGCAATGGTGATTCAAACGTAATGACATGGATGACTGTCATGAAGCTGTAGCATAGCTGTAGATAACAGAAAGTATCATACACATTCTTATCAATATAAACCAGAAATGCTCAAAACCTAGTTGGTAGATAAAACCCGACCTTGTTAAAAAATCCCCAAACTTAGCAAACCCAAAACAACAAAACTGGAAAACAGAACACAGAAATAAAAATACGGTATAGGAGCTAAAAAGTTAGAAAAGATGTGAATAAGACAGAAATATACAAATAATTACTTCAACCACAGAAATTTATAAAAAAATGTCTTTTTGAAGTGTAAAAAATGCAATTCTCACCATGAAAGAAAAGTCATACTGTACAGAAGAGATGTCTCAAAAGTTTCCTCCCTCTGAAATGCTCTACATATTACCAGTCAAAGAAATAAAGGCAAGATTTCTGCAGTAAGTATGCCCAAACTACTTATCACCTAGTATACTCTGTCCTTATACCGTTTTTCTAACTGGCACCCTCATGAGACAAAAGAGTCATTCATTGTATAAATTACACAATATCTGCAGTTTTAGAAGATGTTAGTAAAAGCAAAAGCTCTTGAGAAACTTCTTGATATAATTCTTAAGTTCAACAGAAGTTGTAAAAGGTGGTAGAGTGGTAAAATATGTTCAAATAATTCTCACAGAAAGCATCCTTAAGGCTAATCACTTTTTATATGGCTAAGACATTTGTAAGCCATCTGTTAAGTGCAAGAGTAATAGCCTGCTTTTCCAGTTTGTAACAGCAGTAACTCTAAGAGCCTAAACCCAAAAAAAGCATAGGGAAACCTCACAAAATGCTAAAACTAAATAAACTGCATAAAATATGAGTGCTTATAATATAGCAGTGTCCCTCGTGCTATCCCACGCTCAGTTTTAGCAGAAAATCTTTCATTCCATCATCTACTGAAGAAAATGGGCAAATGAAAGATGAAATCTGTAATACCTTTTCTTTGACTGTTAAGACATATGCAGTTCATAAAATGAGCCCCACAGGAATAGCATACCTCAAAATATTTCCACAGAAATTTGGGGAATAAGAGTAAAGAATCTGAACTAAGTTTAGCAAACACATTATGTTCTCACTGAAAGAAACAACATCAAGTTAAATTGTGATTGACTCCTTTGGGAATGCAAAACTCGACTGGAGAGCAGTAAGCAAAAATAACCCTTCTACAGCTCAGTTTCATGTTTCCTTTCTCTTAGGAAAAAATAATATGAAAAAAAAAAACAGGCACTGACTCAGTTTTGATGTGTACACTTAAATCTTCACAGTCACTCATGGTTTGGGATCAGAAAATCCAGACTCTTCTAGTGACCCCCAGAGAAAGGTTTTGATTGGCTTTTCCAGTCTTTCATGTACATGTTCTTCAGAACGAGGGCAAAAGACATCTGATAAAGGTAACTAATATATATATCATCCCAATCCTTATTCCATGACTGCACAGAGTGACTGCCCCACTACTCTGCAATTGATGACCCACAATTGGTTAAATTTTACTGTCTAAGACAGGTAAAGAAAATTAATGCCTTCATTTTATACAATAGAAAAGCATGCGTTGTTAGACTAAGTGGGACACCTATGATGGCACAGAATCAGTCAAAAGAAAAAACATGAAAGGAGAGCAAAGCATTTCTTTGTGCTCTTCTGATAGCTGAAATCTCATAGTTCTTTGTATTACAGCTTGCATGGCAATATTGTTCCCTCTTTTACAGATCTTGAATTCGGGGATGCACTTACCTGACTGCATGAGAAAAGATTGGAAGCATTTTCCTCCTATATGTCTCCAATTATCTGCTTGCATTTAAAGACTTCTGCAGCGAAGTGTCTGGCTTTTTCTGCCTCTCCTTCTCCAGCAGAATAATAGAAAAGGGAACTCATATAGCTGAATCCCGTTAAGTGCCCTAACCTTTACGTGGGTTCTTTTAGAACTGGGCTGTTCTGCATCATTTTCAGGAGCAAAAATATGCACTGTTATCCAAATGAATTAGCTAAGTTGTGTTAGTTCTCACTTGGTTGTAGTGCAATCAGATGACAAGGTTTCAAATGTGTTAACTTGTGTCATAAAAAGTGTTGATGAGATTTTCAGTCCCAAATGAGCTAACAAAACAACTGTTTTTGCCAATATTTTGCCCAAAATGTGGACCTCAACAATAGAAAAATTCCCAGTACATTAATATTTCTCTGAACAAGAGAATTAAAATCTTGCTATTCAAATCTGTGCATGTAGATTAGCACAGGAACATTTTCTGCAAGTATTCAAGGTCAAGTCAGTGGAACTGTTCACAGATTTCTCAGTCGGAAAAGACTGGTGAAAATTCCAGGAGTTATGTGTGTATATACATATATATATATATGTTCACATCAGGTTGTAAAAGCTGATGTTTGCAAGCTACATTCCTACTTTTATTCTTTTATAAAATAAACATATCCCAGGGTTATTTTGTAATGTAGAGTGAAATATAACAGGTAATGTAGAGGACAGTTTAAGCTCTTGGAAATATTATCATAAACGGAAGCTATAAATTCTTGTAATGCCTGTATATGCAACATCTCAGCATCAATAAATCAACAAAAATCAGTCCTAAAATAACAGAGAAGGTAACAGGTAAAATCCAAACCAGTTATATTGAAGGGTGAAATAATTACAAACAAATTAGTAAACTGATTTCCTTTGTTTCAGACAAACCAGCTTTGACTGTTCTCACGGGTTCTAGTACTTATTGCTTATAACAAAATATTTAGCACGCTGGTTATTTTGTGCTGAGCACAGTTAATATTTCAAGAGCTGTTTGCAAGAGAAACAAAAAATTCTTGCACATTAGGATTTAGTAAAGAAGTCCTGTCTGAAACCAGTAAATAAGGGCTTTAATCTCAAAAACCCTTCCATGCTATTACTCAAGTCACGAGAGTGCCTGAATGCATGATTACAAAAGAGATAGTCCATGGCGTACTATTCATGATATCCCCATTCATTAGATAATTTAGGGTCCTAATTATTCCCTATTAAATTCTTAGCAATCAGTTTGGGTAAAGAGCGATAAACAAAGAGTATATGCCGGGTTTTTGGTTTGGTTTTTTTTTTTTGACTAAATTATTAGAAAAGACCACAAACAAAGAATGATCACCAGTGGCCAGACTTGGAAAAATGAGTCTTTTCCTTTTTGTTTTTTTTTTCTTTTTTGTGTGTTTGATTTTTTTGTTTGTTTGTTTGTTTTTTAAATGGTACTGACCATAGAAAGACAAATATATTCATCTAAAACAAAAATAACTGTCTGAGATACCTTTTGAAGATAGACTGCAGTCCTTTATACTTCCATTAAAGACAGAATGGGAACAATGTGATGTATTTTAAGTTTTGAACGTATGTAGCTGAGTTAAGGTTATGAGCTGCAACTGAGGCAAATACAATTTACAGAATCATTTTGGTTAGAAGAGACCTTTAAGATCATCAAGTCCGACCAATACTCTAGCACTGACAGGTCTATATGTATTTTAAATACCCTCAGCAATGGTGACTCTACCACTTCCCCAGGAAGCTTGTTCCAATGCTTTACAACCCTTTCCATGAAGATATTTTTCTTAATATCCAACCTAAACGTCCCCTGGCACAACTTGAGGCCATTTCCTCTTGTCCTATCACTTGTTACCTGGGAGAGGAGACAGACAACCACCTTGCTACAACCTCTTTCCGGGTAGTTGTAGGGAGTGATAAGGTCTCCCTTCAAGCCTGCTTTTCTCCAGGCTAAACAACCTCAACTCATAGGACTCAACCTCAACTCAGCCTCAACTCATAGGACTTGCTCTCTACACCCTTTACCAGCTTTGTTTCCCTTTTCTATCCAGCACCTTAATGTAGTGAGGGGCCCAAAAGTGAACACAGTACTCAAAGTGTGGCCTCACCAGTGTCAAGTACGGAGAACAATCACTTCCCTACTCATGCTGGTCATGCTGTTTCTAACACAAGCCAGGATGCCATTGGCCTTCTTGGCCACGGCCGCCCCAGTGTCAAGTACGGAGAACAATCACTTCCCTACTCATGCTGGTCATGCTGTTTCTAACACAAGCCAGGATGCCATTGGCCTTCTTGGCCACGTGAACACAATACTGGCTCATATTCAGTCTGCTGTTGACCAAAGGACCAGGTCCTTTTCCCTCAGGGAAGCTTTCCTGCCACTCCTCTCCAAGCATGCAGCATTGCACAGGGCTGTTGTGACCCAAGTGCAGGACCCAGCATTTGGCCCTTTTGAACATCATACCATTGGCCTTGGTCCATCAATCCAGCCTGCCCAGATCCCTCTGTAGAGCCTCCCTACCATCAAGGAGATCAATGTTCCCACATAACTTGATGTATTCTGAAAACTGACTGAGGGTGCACTCAATCCCCTCATCTAGATCATTGATAAAAATTTAAAGAGAATAGGCCCCAACCCTGAGCCCTGGGGAACACCACTGGTGACTGAGCACTGAATCGACTTAACTCCATTCACTACCACTCTCTGGGCCTGGCCATTCAGCCAGTTTATTACCCAGCAAAGCATATGCCTGCCTATCCAAGCCACGAGCAGCCACCTTCTCCAGAAGAATGCTGTGGGAAACAGTGTCAAAGGCTGTCTAGGTAGACAATGTCCACAGACATTAAGGTTGCAATTCCTGAAGTTGTATTTCAAAACAGAATTTTAGGGAGAATGAAATTAATCTCAGTATGTGTAGTTTTCAGTTATTTTGCCACTAAGTGCAGGAGACAGTGCAGCACAGCTGAGGTGATTTCTTTCCTTCTGATATACAAAAATCGAACAAGAGAATTCACTTACATCAAACACAGCCTATTGTTTGATCTTTATTAATTGGGAAACAGCTGTCATATACTTTAAATTGTGAGTATACTGTTCACACAATTTCACATAAACATAAAATAACTTTTTTTTAATAAATACATAATGAAATGCTTTACTTTTAAGCAAACAAATGAAAATTAAGAGGAGACTTAAAAATCGTTGTCCCAATACTGAAGTCCAGTGGAAACAGCTTCTTACTGTGCATTCAGATAGGATCACCCTCCTCAGTTTTGTGCAGAAAATTCCTAATTAGACTAATATATGATAGAGGTAGTGGTAGTGGTTTTATGAAGAAGTACAAACCAACTATAGAATAGTAAAAATTAGGCCAACCTCTATTTATAGGAAGTTTTCTCTGGGAGTCTGCTTTTTACCCTTTTAGCATCTCCTTCACACCATTCCAATTTCAGCCAAGGAGCTAAAAATCTGTGATTTTTTTTTTCTTCAGGTTTATATATTTTATTCTTGTGACATTTGCAAGAATTAATTGCTGATGACAGCTCTCTCATCTCTTGGCATAATAAAACTATCAAGAAAGAATGTTTCAATTTAGAGGTACTAAAATTTTAGCAAGGACAGAAGAAAACAGACTTGTTCTCATCACTAGTTACTAAAATATACTTTTGTCTGTGGCTGTATCTTTAGAATATAGAAAGTAGTTTTTCATTTGACAGCTAGATAGCAATAAAGGCTAGCAACTACATTCTGAACATGATTTTTCCTACCTCTGCATACTAATCTCTGTGAAATTTACCTTCATTATGTGTGCTAAACAACAGATAAAAAATTTCACAAATCAGGCTTGTATTTATGTTGCATGGAAATGAATGTTGGTTTATTTCACCATCTTGGTGAAAGAAAGGAAGGGAGGGAGGGAGGGAGAGAAAGAGGGAGGGAGGGAGGAAGGAAGGAAGGACCCAAAACGTTTATAGAAATTGAGATGTTTGATGACAAAAGAAAAAATGCTGTTCTAGAAAGCCTATTATACATTATAGCATTCAATTTTTTTTCCTAGGGTTTATATCACTGTAGAAGCAATTTCAGCCATATGTGATCTTCCCAGAACTACAGATCAGTGCAGAATGCAACCTGCAAATTTTAATGAGGGTCCTATAAAGGAATTCTAAATCTAGACATTAAGGGAGCTTGGCACCTTATGCCAAAGCTTTCTCCTCAAGTTGTTCATTCTCAGAGGTGAAGTACCATAGTTTATTTATCAAAACTGTAGATGGAAAAGACTACCATAAAGGTGGTCCTGTGTTCTGCCAGTGCTGAGTCATTGATTTGACAGAGAGAAGGCCAAAACTATAAATTTTTTATATAAAGGATAACTAAAAGCTACAAAAAACCTGCCCAAAGGCAACCAGGATATGCATGAATATCAATGTTTTGTCCACATTTGAAATGTTCTCTTTAAAATCAAAATAAAACTAGTTATGAAATGCAAAAAGTGAAATATTCTAACTATTCTACAGAAACTCTCCAACAGAAACCTTCGCTTGTCAATTTTACTGCCTTGGCTGTTACAAGTCTTTAGGCTTGTCTGGATTATAACTAGGCAAAAAAAGAGAAAAAAATTTTCTCAAGAGTACACACAGCAACTGTTGGAAAATATGGACATTAATATTACCAGTGTGGAAGAAAATAATAAAAAAAAAAGAAGAAATTACAAGGATTCAGTGGAGAAAGAACACTGGCAAGTTAGGCAAGATAGTCAACTTCCCATTTTGACAATTATTTGACACTCTCTTTATTACAATTGCATGCTGATGTATGTAATTTTAGAACCTAATGTGAAGGTCATACACTCTTGGAAGACATTTCACGGCAAAATTTATACGGCTTCAGCTATGTGCAAGTTCAACACTACTTAAAAACTAAAAACATTTTAAAAATTTGATGAAATAATAAGTTCACTCCTATGTTTTAGAGCATCTTACCTAATAAGGAGGAGCTTTTACACATCACTGATAAAAAGATACGTTCTGTAAAAGGTGCTTAAATCAACAAGACGTGATATCAGTAACTGCTATGTAAGGCGTTGAAGAATACAGCTCCTCATTTCCAGGCTTTTGTGAAGACTCTTACACTATTATTTCTACTTAAAATTAAAAACTTATCTTAAGATATTTCAACACTTGCAAATCTTGCATGCCAATGAATAGACCTCTAGAAATCAGAAAATAATTCAGTGTCAAAAAATTCACCTAAATTTGACTGTGCAATCTCTGTTTCTCAAGAAAACAAAATATTTCTTTCTTCAACATTTCATTTCAAGTTGATTTCAAGATTCATTTTTGGGATCATCTCCTAATTGAGTTTTGTGCCTGGACATTCAGGATGGAGAGAAAATGGATGAGAAGAAACATCTTGCAGATGCCTTAAAAAAAACCCCCTCAAACTGTATTTTTGTTTTATGCAATTTATTTTTTATAAGCCTTATGGATTCTTTCATACCACATCAGGTATGCCAGTATTTGCCTTGGCATACTTCTACAGATCACATTATAGCTTTTAAAAGTTCAGACACTGTCAGATGGCATAGATGAACATTTCATCAAAAGCAGTTGTTGAGGAAATCATGATAGAGGCAGAGCTATTTGACATTTAAAAGATGTACACTTCTCCAACTACCACACTCTAGTGGTGTAGGATGCAACGTAAGTATAACATCAGAAAACATGTCTTCTTCAGGTTTTCACTATTTTGATTCACCCAGAATATCAATGGATAAACTTATTGCTGAATTTTTTCACCCTGTGCAGCAGTCTTAACACTGCAGGCAGTGAACTTTTACAATCTGTTGCCATAAGAAGTTGTGTATGCAGATGGTATCAGCAGGTTTAGAAAGATGAGCAATTTATGGACAAAAGGTCTGTAAATAGATAGTAAATAGAACAGGCAGAGCTATCCCTGTAACAACTCTAATGAAATCTCATGGCTGTTTTGTCAGTACAAGGTGTATGGACTGCAGATACTGATTAGGTGTTACCTGAGGAACATCTCCTTTTGCCATGACCAGACATAGAGCTTGGTCAGATACAGAAGTGGGTATCAGACATAGTACAACCTTTATTGAGTTGATATTATAAGCCAAAATCTGTCCCAAAATGTCAAACCAAATATTTTATTGCAATGATATCTATTCTACTAGTAAAAGACCCAGAGCAGATGGCAAGTAACATGAGCCCGCTTTCCACTTTTGCATAAGGAAAGAATAAGTATGGGAGAGAGGGCATGAGAGATAGAAGAATATGTAAGAGAGCACTTGCAAAACTGGAGACATATCCATTTCTTTTCTATTGTTTGCTGAGGCTGATCCATCTCATTAGTCTTGTCAACCGCATCATCACCTTGCATATGTTTGTGACCGTGTCTTTTCCTTTTCAGCTGTCCTGGCCTCCCTACCTTCTGTTGAAATTAGGGATCTCATAAACTTTGACTGGTTACATATAATGGATTGGTAAGTTTGTCTTTTGGCATAAATGAGTCCTGTGGATGTCTTATTTCACTTACATTTCAGGTAGGTGAAATTATTTCCATTATACTAAAGTTTAGCATTGCCTTATGAGATTATAAATTGCATTGTTGCACCTTATGGATAGAGTTCAACACAAATGAAAGAAATCAGCTATCAGAGAGATATGGATTCCTCTGTACCACTGGTTTCTGTAGAAGAGGAAAAAGGTTATGTGCAAAAAGGTTATGTGCAAAGATAACCTATTTTTGCTTTTACCCCCTTCCCTTACCAACTCACACAAGAAGAGAAATAGTCAGGGATGCAGGACTAAAACAAAAAACTTTGGCTGTAAATTGCAAGCCTGTCACCGGAGCAAGTTCAAAAGCCTATTGTAAGTGAATGCTGATGCTCTTTATTATTTCCATAAGTGAAATTGCTGCTTCCCTTTGAAAGTTGAATTTGGGCTAGACAGCAACATATATAACAAACACCCACAAATGTCCAGATCTTACTGCGGGATGTGACCTCTATGCACTGATATTTAACAGTGTGGTATTCTCAGTGTTGCAGGTCATTTCCATACGCTATATTTGTCTGCTAACCTTCCATCTTTTTAAATACATTTTTTTTTTTCCCCTTTACTTTCTAACTGAATTAGGACAACCAGCAAACAGAGGGGTTTGGTTTGGTTTGTTTTCCTGGTTGTTTGTATGTGGAGGAACCTATTGCAATAGAATAATTTGTAACATTTTTCACATTTAAGGCTAATGCACATAGAGTGCACAAAATAATTTTATGTATGCCATAAGAATGGCATTTGAATAAAATATATTTCCTGAAACATCCAGTTTATTCTAAATTATACTGCTAGATGTTTCCAAATTCAAATATCAGAAAACAAAAGGGAACAGAGATTTTTTTATTTGATTTTTATTTTATGACATTTTCTAACATAGGAAGAAGCCTTCTTCCTTGCAAGAAGTTTTTATGCTCAGATATAACTAGCAAATATTCACAAAGTCAAAAAAACCCTTCGGAATGCTTAATTTAACAATGCTGAATCAATCTCCTGAGGTCACCTGTACACAATTTAATCCACTGGTTCAAATCAATGCCAAAATTTTTGGCAAAGTTAATGAATGACACCATTTGCGATATTTTATAGGAATTAAATACCATAGCTCAGTTACTGTAAACTGCAGCTAAAAAGTAGGACACTGAGAAAAAATAGCTTTAAAGGGGGAGTAGAAAGATGAAGATTCTTAAAGAGTGTTTCATTTAACATGTATTTCTCTTTCCTTACAATAGCTGAAGGGTAAATCTGATGTAATCCCAACTGTATTTTAGACTTCACAAATTGACAAAATTTAGTTTCAGCTACTCACAAGCCATACATATGCAACAAGCTTGGCTTTTTATATTTTCATTGTGTTGTCCTTTCATGACATTGTGCATTAAAATGACTGCAGCTGTCACAGGAAAATCAAGCTCTCTTAAATCTTAAAAAACATGTACCATGATAGATGAAAAACATCGTGACAATTTCAGAAAATTTCAGATACAGAAATAATGAAGGTTTTTTTCTCTTAACATGATTAATGGACTAAATATTTTAATCAAGAAAAATGTCTTGGACTGTATTTTCATGAGATGACAATTTTATTCTGTGGTCAAAATAAAATAGGAAGATTTGTTGTAAGCTTACATTACAGATTTGTTCCTTGCACTTTATTTCCAAGCATTTTTTCAAGTGTAGCATCAAATGAATCAAATGAAGGTATTCTCACATCTTCAATAATATTTTCTTACTTCTAACAGATTTTGCAAACAGGAAAATATTGCAAATATTGAGCTTAAATTTTTCATTTGCAGTGTTGAATCATGTTACTGCTGATTATAATTCAAGTAATTGCAAAACTCTCCTCACTACTCTCCTCACTCTTTAATCACCATGGCTTGAAATGCTTGAAAAATTACATCACTTTCATTCAGAAGTATTTCAGCTAAAACACATTAATTTTCGATCTTACCCAAAGTAAGTTTTTCCCTTTTCCTCCATTACATTAATTTCCTTGTCTGTTTTGACATAGTTCTGTGCTGCTTTGGATAAGAAAACAAACTAAACCAAACC
Source organism: Buceros rhinoceros silvestris (assembly GCF_000710305.1). Lineage (NCBI taxonomy): Eukaryota > Metazoa > Chordata > Aves > Bucerotiformes > Bucerotidae > Buceros > Buceros rhinoceros. Next base: position 23,576 of record NW_010395938.1, read on the forward strand.
AAGAACCTATGAAAAACTTGCAGGGCCCTCTTGTAGGGCCTTCTTTGTCTGTAAGTTACTCTCACAGTGAGAAAGAGTTCTTCATGCAGTTTTTGCCACTTCTTGTTTTGTCTCCTTCCCAACTTAGTCTAGTAACATGGTTTTAAAAGTGGTAACAGTGCAACCTGTCTTGAACCATCCACACAGGTGTCTATAGGTATACCTGTCTATGACGATTTGTAGCTTTGTAGCTTCTGAGATATTTTGAAAAACTTTTTGATAGTCATTAGGTCAACATTTGAAAAAAAAAAAATCCAAAAATACACAGAAGGTATATTTACTTATTATTATACCACTTCTTTTTTTTTTCTTCCCGTGGCAGTTGATACAAATCTTTCCTTTTGTAGAAGATTTCCTGTCAGTTTGACAGTCTTTGATAATTACCGATACAAACATAAAAAGATATTTATGGAAAAATCAAATTAATGAAATCTATAGAGATAACTACAGATAGGAAAAACAAAAAAGAAACCTAAATCTACCACTGTGAAATACTGAAAAACAACTAGCAACAGGTCTACAAAACGTATGCTGAGAATTCAGAACATCCACTCTCATACCAACTTCATTTATTTCAGCAAGTTCTCTGTACTGGAACTGCTAATAAGCAAGTCCAGAAGGCAAGAGCAAGATGTTATCAAAGTAGGTAACCTCCTTCGTTAACAAAGAATTCCAGAGGAGTTTCTTAAGCAGTAAAGTAAGAGGTTCAGAGAACAGGAAACACATAAATAACAACCAGAAAATGAAGATTTTTGACTGTATAGATGTGCAGGTTGGATAATAAAGACACTTTTGTAAGTCACAAGGGAGAATTGCAGGGATTAATGGATTAATATCGCATCTGTAGCAAACTGTGGGTGAAATACATTAGTCTGATAAAATAATAAATACAAGCATTCCCCTTCCCTCAAATCACACTAAATCAAATAAATAGCCCTATTCGAGGGTCCTATTCAGGACTTTAGTCCTATTTAGAACTAAAGTCTCCTTTCAAGTAATTAATAAAACACAAAAGAACTTTTATACAGAACAACAGATGTGAAGGCAACCACCCAACAGTTGGCTATGTAAAACAATCAAAGTGACCATTTTATGGTTACTTTTTGCTTTTACTTCACTGTATTTAGGTTTTTTATATCTGGTTTTAATCTGGATAAGGTGACCATGACTATACTTTTGCAGTTTTCTTCTAACTTTTCCCCCCAACTCAAATTGAGTAACAAGGAAACTATAATGCCTGACTGAAAATTCAATACCAAGTGCTAAAATAAGATGTTAATAATGAAGCAATGTTAGTAAGACACTTAAGAAGACAAAAACTCTCCACTTCCTGATGTTGTATGTTAGGAAGAGACTTCATATGTTTCTAAATGATACTTAGGATTTGGAGGATTTCCTATCCTCATGGTTAAGCATACCATATTGTCTTACATATTATCCACAGCATCTCCTATCCTCACGGTATGCTTAACCGTGAGGATAGGAGATGCAATGGAAAATATTTAAGAAACAGAAATCTTCCTCATCAAAGAAAAGATATTAAAATAAAAACTGTATGTTGTCTGATTCTTTCTGCAATATTTACCCAGATAATAGTAATCTCAACTCTTTTATTCTTCCATTCTCTATATAATTTTTATTGCAAACATGCAAGCATTAGCAATTTTAAGAATTATTAAACCTGCGCTCACAAACATGACTAGAGAAATAAAAATTATGTATATATAACAAGCAAACAGAGATGAATTCTCTTGAGAGAAGCATGTTAAAAGTACTACATAAGTAGATCCCCAGCATAGAAATAGGATGATGGAGAACAAAACTCTCATTACAACACAGTTCTTTGAGCCTTTCAAGCCAATAACATGTATGACCGTTTGCCATCTATCATATTCTTCGAAATTCCACTATAGGGAACCATAGTCTAACCACTATGTTAGACTTCTTTTTATTTTAAGTATTTTATCACTTAAGAGATATTGTATCACAAGTGGGAGATGTGATTGAATGTACACTAAGATTTAAATCAGATTTTCCATTATGCAATGTCCAAATTAATATTTTGAAGATCACAAGGGTTGATGGTGAAAGACCTGTTACTTAGTAGAGAAGTTCATTTGCCACATGCATTTTGGCGAGCCCTAATAACAGTACGTTCACTGAATCTCTTGGTCTTGTTGAGAAATGATGAAACAACACATCTACATTTGTAAATTCATTTAAATTGCAAGTTCAAAATACACCTTTGTCTAGGATAAACACTTTTTTCTTAAAAACACAAAATTGTATTTAAGGGCTTTAAGGCTGTACAGACTCAACTACTCAGTAGAAAATCAGAGTAAATTAGGCATGAATATACAGAGAATGTCTCCCTCATGAATTATGCAAGAATTTAAATGAAAATTTGGCACATGGCAAGAAAATAAATAAATAGATGGTCATACATACAGTATGTGTGAGTTTTAGAAATTCTCTAGCGAGGTGAGGTGGGCAACATTTAAGAAGCGAAAATGGGAGGCCACAGATAGAGAAAAACTGGATTAAATCTGCAGAGTTAGTAAGCCTGCAAAGCAACTGCTTTTCACACTTACAGTTCCCTTTAACAAATATTCTTATAGATGACTGCATGGCCCATCAGTGAAGATGACTAGACAGGCACTGCAGAATTTCATCTGGTCCTTGAATTCCCTGTATTCAGCACACCGTGTTCCCTCACTACCTACCTCACTGCCACAGGAAGAAGTATCTAGTTGGAAAGACCTGCTATGAAGCCAATTCTCCCTTTGCCAATAATAATTATGAGCAGTAGTCTGCTCTTCTGGGGATTTGGTGGCCACAGAATAAGAAGGTACTGTAGGAGAAAATATTTGAAACTGCGAATGATTAACAAGAGGTAACTAGTAATAGCGGGGAAAAAAGCACACCTTGAAAAAACAGCAATGTGTTTTAGAAGTGTGTTTAGAAGTAATTAAAAGATGAGATTAAAAAAAAAAAAGTCCTTGAAATTTATTTTGAATAATCTTCTAAATAAGCTGCCTTGATATCTCCAAGTCTAAGGCAGTCCTTCTTTCTCTTCTGAAGCAGAAGGAATATTTTCAGTCATTTTTCTGAGGAAATTCTTCTGTGAATTATATTAGTGACACCCTTTACAAAGCATCAGTTATTAAGATACCCTATATCACTGACTACTCTAGACTTAATTAGAATTTTTTGGTTTGTTTTTGTTTCTAACGTCTGTTGCTCTACAAATGAATGCCTTTTGGATACAAGACATCTGATTGCATAGTCATCCATCTATACAAGCTAAATACATGATCCAAATTACATGATTACAAACTACTGACAGTAAATTCTCTGATCTACTGCACAGACATATAAAACCCAAATGGCTAATGTTCATTATTACATCTTAATTTAATGCTACAGAAGAGATCCAGAGACTTCCCTTAAGCAAGGTCTGAATACCACTGGAGAAGACTCTTAAAAAATAATAATAGCCTTGCATGTACTGAAAGGTAATGATGACCACGGAATAGAGAGAATAATGTTTCCTGGTACCAATAATGCCACCTCCTGATAATTTACTTGAGAATTGCTGTGAAAGTAACTATCATCTGATCTACAGTCAGACTGCCACAACATTTGCAAATTTCATTTTTATCTCCATTCCTTTCCAACACACCATAGATATCCTTGGAGATAACAGAACACTCAATAGTTCTGTTAGATAACCATTTTGTGATATTTTTTATGCAGTTGTGTGTTTATATGACTGCATTTTTATGTAATACGACAGTAAATGTATTGAAAGACAATGTGTAACACACAAACATATGGTCCAAAGACAAGTGCCTCAAACAAGCAATTAAGCTCATATTCTGCTAATAATTTTTAGTACTTCATGGTATTATCATAGCCATGAAGATTTTTCTGTTATTAATTGCTGAATTTATATTCCTGATGTAATGAATCTTTAATATCCTTCTAATCCACAACAGGGGAAAGTGTTTGCTGGAACTGAAGTAGTATATCAAATGCTAATTTAAACCACTAAATTATACGTTCTCATAATCTTCTTTTCTCTTTTTAGCTCTAATCAATAAGTAAGACATACTAGTTCTTTAGTATACAAAAGCCATTTGTATAGAATATATCTTCAGTTGGCAAAATAACTCTATCTAGCAAAACCAGTTTTTTTACTGCAAATTAATATGTGGAGATTCCCTTTAGTTATCTTCTCCCTTCTTGCTGATTGAAATATTCCATCAAAACTCTCTTATAACATCTCTTTGAACACATTCTCTCTGAACACTAAAAGAAGTTGTGTATGTGCACTCCATACATGCATTCACATATGGAAAATATCAGGTTTAAACCTGCTTCCTCTAGGGAAATCCATGTAGCCTTACTCAGATAGTTTGGGGAAAAAAAAAATCCATACCTAATGAACTTGGTTTTCAGGTGAAACTGTACATTTTTTTATGTGTGGAAGAACTACTCAAACACACTGGTGATAAAAAGACATCCTCGTTTCTTGTAAAACTTAGCACAGAATCACAGAATAATTTTGGATGAAAGGGACCTTTAGATCATCATGTCCAACGGCTAACTTAGCATTGTCAAGTCACCATGAAATCATGCCACAAAGCACCACATTAACAGGTCCTTTAAATACCCTCAGGGATAGTGACTCCACCACTTCCCTGTGGTGGCAGTGTTCCAGTGCTTGACAATCCCCTTTGTAAAGAAATTTTTTCTAAAGGCGAACCTAAACTTCCTGTGATGCAACTTGCGGCCTCTTCCTCTTGTTCTATTGCTTGCTACCTAGGAGAAAAGACTGACCCTCACCTCACTACAGGTAGTTGTAGAGAGCAGTAAGGTCTCCCTTCAGCCTCCTTTTCTCCAGGCTAAACAACCCCAGTTCCCTCAGCTGCTCCTTGTAAGACTTGTGCTCTAGGCCATTCACCAGCTTTGTTGCCCTTCTTTGGATATGCTCCAGCACACAACATATAGTCAGCAGTATAATTAATTACTAATCATTTCATGGGTTAATAATAATTTTTAGAAAAAAGGTTGAAAGATAATAGGCTTTAGAACACTTTCTTAGGGCCTACTGTGTCTGATGCTGATGTAATAGTTTAATTATAGAAAAACTCCACTTGAAATCTCAGTAGAACATACATAGCATTGCATTTATCACATTAGAAAGGAGGCTTGCCATACCAAAGAATCAGTTATATTGGGGAATGTAGAAAAGCAGCATTACATTCCCTGAATATTAATGACTGAGGAAAAAAATCATAGAAGTAAGCTGCAGTGAAGTAGTGCACTGTACAATCACTACATACGAAAACCTGAAGTTTTAAAGAGTATTATGGTTACATTCAAACACTCATAAATTAGGACGCCACTTTTGCCAATCAGGTAGGATATAGATCCAATATTTGTAACACTCTTTTGTCTTCAGCTCCATGTCCTGGTCTTAACTCTGTCCTCCTCTTTTCTTCCATTCCTGAAGAATCATTCCTTCCCCAAATCCACAGCACTTTCAATGATAAAGTTCATAAGCTGGGTGAAAGAAAAGGGAGTAAGGAAGGAGGATGGGTTCCAGCTTGTCCTTAAAATTTTTACAGAAGTTTTTTATGTGGTATGAGGTTTGGTGACTGGGGTCTACTTTACTCTCTGAGGGTACAGTTATCAGTAGGAAGCAGGATTCAGATGCAGAGCTATTTCACTGACTTTCCATTCATTCTCAAAGGCATTAAAAAAAAATGCACGTGGCCATCATTATGTTGTTGCCTTGGAAGTTTGAAAGCAGTATCAGTGGAATAGCTATTTGAAAATGTTAGCATAAGAGAGGATCCAAATTATTGTAGAGAGAAGGTTGGGAAGGTTGATTTAAATTTAATAACAATTTTGGAAGGCAATGGTGGTAAACACTGAATTCACCTTCACTGATGCTACACAACATACTGCACAATACAAACACAGATGGGAAAACTTGCCAGACTTCCAAGCTTGCTAAGGCAGAAATATATCCTAGGAACAATCTTCTTAAAAGGGTTACAGAGTCTGGCAAAACTGTGAACAGAGTAAGGAAAGGCAGACTTGCAAGTTTGGTACAATGGACCTGCAAAGATAATTTCTCTGGTGTGCCCAGCTAATTGTCAATGTGAAAACTGCTAAATATCACTATTTTTAAAAAGTGCTTCAAATCACACATTTTCCTCCCTAGCTGATTCACCTCTCCAACTCCTACACTGTCTTTAGAGAGCAGGTAACCTCTGTCACATTTACTCTCTCTTTCATGCATTGTGATACAGGAATAGCAACGTTTCTTCAGTAGGGGACTGGAGTCATCACTGGCTGCAAAGCATGGTGATAATTTGGCTAATGGAATGTAGTACAGCAACACAAAGTGTTGTTATAATGGGAAAAGCATTACGGTCTTCACACTTAAGAGCACTTTTGTACATGTACTTTGGACAGACAATTTTGAAAACTGGTCCATTGTGTCTACTAGTGAACTGCTGTTTATGGTTCAACAAAATTGGCAGAGCAAAATCTACCTAAGTTTTATAAGTCACGAAACATAGTTATGAAACCAGAGTCAAAATATTTCATAAAACTTTGTCACAGCTTACAAATATTTTCTTCCATTTCCTATTCCATTCCAGTTTTCTAATAAAGCTTTAGGTATTATAGACACAATCACCAATTTTTACAGTCTTATAGAATAACTGGTTCTATGGCAATAAGTATTTGCTGTGCATTTTTATGAGTCATCATTTCCAGGAAGACGAGAGTTAATTACAAGAGAGCCAAATCTGAAGTGCTTTATCTTGCCAACAACAACTAAATTTGTTTGCTCAGTAAAGGGAAAAAAAACAATTCAAGGATCTTGGTTAAAAAGAAAAAAAAATGGTAAAAGTTACATGTGCAATCCACAGTATAAAAGTGTAAATACATCTCGAAAAAGACTTACACAAAAGTAGAAAATTGCTTTTAAAACCTCTCCAAGTGATTTTGCCTAAATTAAGAAAATTATCATTGTGCAATTTGGATGCAAGGGCATCGTCATCATTACCTTACAAATAAAGATGTAATTAAAAGTTCTGGTGTTTTTCTCATATAGGGAGATAGTGCTTTCTATTCAAAGGGTAGCAGAAATCAGTTACTGAAACTTTCATGTCATAGCAATATAACCTTCTGAAACCCCTTTACAGGTGAGCACAGTAATAATAAACAATTTTCAGCTGACTTGGTTTGAAGCCAACATTGTCATTGGATTGATTTATGCCTTCACATTACCTGAGCTTATACATAGTTAATAGCTGTAGACACTTACTGTATTTTACACTTACCACTGGCTTAAGTTTATAGCAGAAGATGTAATCATCATTTTGCTGAACAAATGTTATTTCCTAGGTGGTTCAGCCTAACTTGGTGCACCAACTCTTCTCCAAACATTACTGTCAAACTTCTGGGATGCGTTGCCTTGCATATTGCTGGTCCCATTTAATGCATGTTTCTTCCAAAGATTCAGATTCTTTCTGAGGTGGTATTAAATTTGCTGCCCTAATTGTCCCTAAGCACACTGAAGTAAGTAGCAGAAAAGATGTCAAAAAACACTAGCGGCATATCCCTATGTTACAAATAATGGCTTCTACAGGCAAAACATATCTATGTTTATTCATGATTACTTAGGTTTGTAGAAGGACTACCCAATAATCCCCTAATTAATCTACCTAACACAATAAAAAGGACATATAGGAAACCATTGTTATCCTTAATAGTGCATTCTTCTTCAACAGAAAACAAAAGATGACTTCCAAACAGGGCTAGTGTAAAATTCACATCAAAAATCTATTTTGGACTTTCAATTTCCATCTCATCTCAAAAAAAAAAAAAAACCTGACAAGAATCGGAAACATCCTTTCATTAAGAATCTAATTTCCAAGCATCTAGCTTTATATACTAAGAGAAACGAGAAAAATAATTGCATACTTTTTGCCAATGTCTCAGGTCCATAGAGCTTCGCTGGTTTACAAGAGGAAATCTGGAGCACCAAGAAGAATCATTCACACTGCATAAGAATCTTCATATAAAGAGATATGACAGAGTGAAAAGGCTAGATGTATTAAATAAATGATCTGGAATGCACAGTTCATTTCTATGGGATAGTCAGCAGCTTCCACTGAAAAATAAAATCCATTGGTGTAAAATCCATGAAGGCAAAGCATGGCTATGTAACACCACCAGTATGTATAAAAATTCTTATTTGGAGCAAATTTGTTTCCTACCTACACTGTATTGTGAAAATAATTGCATTTAAAACCCAGCCTTCAAAGCAACATTGGAATCTGTGTGAAAGTTCCAAGTACGATAGCTAGAAATAAGAATTTTAACTTCCCAATTTTCAGGTAACAGTAAATTTCTAAAATCCAAATCTGCTTTTTAAAAAGTAATAAAATTCTCTTAAAATAGTTTACCACCAGAGTGAAAACTTAAGTTAAAAAAAAAGCTGAGTGAAGTCCCTGTCATTAAATTAATATACTGGACATAATTCCATCTTTAATATAATGTCTCCATTAAAATAAAATACAATACCAATGCTTAGAATACCTCCTCACTTGGGTTTATCTTGAAGATCCTGACCAACACTAGGTGACCGTCCAATTAAAACATGCCAACAAAAGCAGGACTGAAACAGAGAATAAAAATCAGTGTGCTCAGCCCGCTCAGAAGAAAAAAAAAGAATACATATTCCTCTAAGTACAGATGATATCTTAAGAACAGAACAGAAATCTTAGAGGAATTCCATAGATAAATTATAATATTCTGAAATGCTCTGCTAATAATAGCCATTTCAGGCAAGACGTAATTGTCAAAATTAGATAATGTAAATGAATGGAAATTATTTGGAAAGGTAAAAAAAACCACCACCAATTTCTATTCCTTAAATTTAATACTTTGCTGATTATGACACAAAACCTGGATTACATACAGTCTCAAAATTTGCTTGCCTAGACATTCAGAGTGAACACTGGTAAACATGCACTAGAAGATGAGTTACAGGGCTTTTCGGGGGAGGAGGGGCTGTAAATCTCTTCTGAATAGCTTTCAGAGCACTGTGTTACTCTAAAGAATATGCATGGAGGGGCTATCCATTCATTTCAAATTTTGGTTATTTTTTCATAAAGTAACTCCTTCAAGCCACATCTCTTTCAAATACTGCTCTTTCTTGGAGTCTTGCTCTTTTAGAGAAAGGCAAACATGACAACGCATTATGAAAGGACTATATATATTCAGTCTTTTCCAGCCCTTCAGATGGTGAAATATCTATTTACAACATTAAAATAGCCCCCCAAAAGGCATTTTGGAATAGGGCAGAATGAGTGCAGGTATATTCACATGCCAAAAAACATGCAAGCAAAAATAAGCAGCAGCCAGCCACGAAAGAATGCGGAATTGATAAAGATGCTATGATTTCAGACAACCTTTTCTGCACTTTGCACATGAAAGTTGACAAAAGCCCTGGAATGATTAAGTATGAGTATTGACATAACTTCTGGACATGAACTGTATTTTAGAAATTTAAGTTCCAAATCCATTTTCTTGGTACAAAAGCTATTGGTTAGTTTAATCACACTCACACTGCTGTGTTCTGAACGTCACCAAGGAACAGGAGTTATTATTACAGCACTCAAACCACATTCGGCAATTCCATCTCCTTGCTATCTATCTAATTAAATGTGAATCTATTTTACGGTACTTTAAAAATTAATATCAGAGTCTGAGGATTTTACAGAACTGACAAATATTGCTGTTAGATCAGTAACGTTTGATCCAGGGGAAAAAAAAATACAAACCCCCACAACCAAGTACACAAAACCTCTTCTCAGTTTCTGAAATCATGCAACAAACAGAATGCACATTCATAGAGAACTGCCAGTCATGAACTTCACTAAACAGAACGGACTTGGAAAATTAAGAATACTGATAACAGTGCGGTCTAGATAAACTTCAAAGTTTTCCCAAGAATTTCACTGCAAAGAGAACTTCCCTGCTGAGAGAGTTTGTTCTCTAGAGAGGACTTTAACTACAGAGGATTCAAAGGCCTACCAGCTATCTGTTTATGAGCAAATAGCTGTTATGAGAAGGTCTTTGAAACTGTATTTCTACCACCAGAGAGCTGCAATAAAAAAAAAAAAAATAAAAAAAAGAGCCAGGAACTGCAATTGGAAAGAATCCTAAGAGAGGGCTTAATGAAACACGCACGTGCTATGAAAGCACACCTATGCTTTCTGTTAACAAAACACCTATATAGGCCAGATTAACGCATTTCAAGAATTTATTTATGTATTTATTTATTTTTGATGAGAATATTGTCTTACAGTGAGCTTCTAAAATCTTCAGTTCGCAACTTTAGATTTCAAAGACTGGTGAGTCACACTACTAGTCACATGTATCACAGTATTGCTTGACACCAAAAAAACCAACCCAAAACCAGTTACTTTTATTTAGAAGAACATGATGCATTACATGAAGTACAGCTGAAATGTATACTATGTAATGGTCATTATATATGTCAGTAATAACTGCAGGATGTTAGTCTTCAGTTATTACCATAATGACCATGATGTTAGTCATGGTGTCCATTGGTCTGTTATATGCTGTGTATTTCATATTTTTCAATGGAAAGGTGCCTCTGCAAAGGCAAAAAGCACTTTATTTCAAATCAGAATTTGCTGCTCAGGTTTGCACCTTAAACTACTACTGACAGTACTCATCCCTTTTTATGAAGCAATCATTAACACCTACACGAATGCAGAAGATTTTTTTCGTGACATAAACATTATTATAAAAATTCCTACACGAATAAATTTTTTTGCTGGCTGGTCACTGCAAACAGTAGTACAATTAAGTAAGATGCCAGCTTAATTGCTGAAGTCTCTTCACTCTCATCTACTATTTTCTTGGAATCAATATACCTAAACAAGTCGCTCATTATTCTTTGATGGCTTTTTTATTTTCTTGTACAACTCTTTAGAAAGCCTGTTGCCTTACCCCGATAACACATATGACTTGTGAAGCTAGATTCTTGCAGCAATTAAATGTTTCGGCATTTAGTGCCCTACACTTCTGGAATTGTGCTATTTTTAACTTCAGATTGGAGTGGAATGTAACAAATTTCCACTCCGAAGAATACAAGTTAAAACCACATATCATTAAAACATGAACCATGAAATGATGATACAAGACAGCCACAATTTTAATATTTGCCTACTATCTGGCTCCAGCTCACCTCTGTACCCTCACGTCCTATGTACAATAAATTGTACCTAATTTGTGTATCTCATTCAGATTAGAATAGGAAACTTCTGAATCCATGATATAAAATCGCTGTAATTCCTGCTCTTCGCGCCCCAAAGACATTTCCACTTTCTGAAACATTCTATACACAGTTAAAGAAATCTAAAGGGAACACGACAAATAGAAGAGACTGCTTCTCTGGTAGATTCAATGGGTCTATTTCATTGTAATTTAATCCAGAATTCATGAAGGATTAATTAAATTATAGAGCACAGGGGTATCACACTCTTTGTTGCATTATAGATTAAGTTTACTTTTAAAATGCTCCCTTGTGCACATTCAGTTGCAAAAATCCATCCTCAAAATGTTTAAGAAAATGCATTTCACTCGAACCAACTCAGTGTCTTAAATTAGTTTCTCAACATAACAATGGCTCAGCTTTTCATCTGGAATGGGGTATATATCCTCTTATGCAGCACTAAAAGGTTGTTCCGGCTCTTTACCAGTCAGAACTTGTTCTCGTAAGGGGCCTAAAAATACAGTAATTATCTGAATTGTGATATGTGCAGGTATGCTCTTGCTAGGCTAAAGTTTACATTTTGTGTGGGCATGGACTGGGTCAGTTTTTGAAGAGGCAGGAGATTACCTGCAGAAAAGTCAAAGGGTTTGTATATGATCTAATTTGTCCTGTGATATATTTAAAGGATTGGGGAATGAGAGTGGCCACAAGAAATTTAAGAGTGGTGGTGACACAAATAGAGGGTAAACAAAAGTGAAAAATTGAGAAGACTCACAAAATGATCCTATATTGTACTAGTAATGCATGAAAAAATGCTAAATGAAATTCACTGTCACTATACACCAAAAAAAGTGTATGTGAGAAGACAATGCAAGTGCACATCCACAGGCATGGATTTTATGTGGTGCATTATCACTCAGGGATGAGTGACAACAGTTTTTAAAAATGTGCTCATGGTTTAGTGATAAAAGACCAAATGGAAGACAGGTTTATAGTATTTTGTACCTTGAATACAGTGTGTAGTTCTGTTACTCCCCGCTATTGAACACAATACAGCAGAACAAAAAGGAGGCAGTTGTAATCAGAGGTACAAAACAACTTCAGAGTAAGCAGAGGTTCTTAGTCACAGTCGTACAAAATTCCCTTAGAGACTCCTGCTGTTATTCATTTTGGAAAGTAGAAAACAGAAGGGTACTATGCAATTAACTTATGTGTAGCAAGGAGAGGTAAAAAGGGAATTACTGACTACTGTTTGCCACTCAGGAGTTGAAGGTGCTCAATAAAGTTATGCAGTACAGAGATATAGCAACAAATAGAAGGAAGTACTTTCTCCATAGTATGTAGCAATGCAGTCGTGGACTTCTTTGTCTTAGGATACTGAAGAAGTATTAAAAAATTCAGGTAAGGATTACATAGGTCCAGGTGCCACAACATGCATTATGATGCTCTAGATGGAACCAGTGGAAGTCGTCACATTGCTAATACCTGGAACAGTGTGCCACTCTACACTTGCCTCATTTTTTCTCTTTTCACCTAAGCATCTTCTCTTTACAACAGTGAAAGATAGGTTCCTAGCATAAATGTAATTGAGACCTGTCGAGGATTCACTGTTTTCATGTCTGCTACTATATGGCCCTACAGAGAACAAAAGAATTTGAAATAGGAAATGAGAGAACCTGACTTAAGCTGTAGACAAATCTTTCTGCTCATATAACCTAGAAAATGTGAGAAAGAAGTTATTAATCTAAGGAAAATGAGGATTGTAAAGCTTTTACACCATGTTAAGTTTGCTGGGAAAAAAGTTCATACTGTCAGGTGTTTCAAACATCCTACCAGAGACATCCTGCTGTGATCTCGTCACTTGGAAATGGAACAGAATAACCACTATTTCACTGTATTTTTATGAGATTTTATACCTTTCATAAGTTTCCTCACGAGAATTTAAGAAGGTCTAATTTTTTTTAAAAAATTATTAAATGCAAACAATAGAGTAGCACTAGTAGAATGGCACTGAACCTCTCCGACTACTTACAGGTGCCCTCCTAAACCTTAGGTTTTTTTCTGACTTAAATTATCTTCCATTTCTTCCTTGCAGTGAAAAATAAAAAAAAAAAACCAACTGTCCAAGATGCACCACACTGAGGACAAAAACCACATAATGGGTTTATGCTTTGTAATTTTTTTTTTGCTTGCAACTATTGTTCTATTTCCTGCCGACAGTGCATTTTAACTGCTCTAATGATACAATTGTTCTTGAAAACTGTGGAGAAACAGACACCACAAACACTAATTGGTGCCTCTGATAAAGCTAGAAATACATCTTGAACTTTTTGTTGTTGTTAAACAGTGAGTGAGAGGGATTTGTTGCTATTAGGCCATATCGAATGCCG
>NW_010395938.1:37434-50298 GCF_000710305.1 Buceros rhinoceros silvestris
ATGCCGAGTAGCTGGCAAGAATTCTCTCGCTTACCTAATTAACATCTGTAATATACCTGTTACTTATCACATATCCTGCATATTTATTGTGATATAGTTACTGTTATGTATCACTCCATTTTGTATGTCCTGAGGGCAACTCAGTTTGAGGATTCTACACAATTTACCATCAGGCTTACTCTCAGGTCCACTGCTATTCAAATTGTATCACAACAAAAAAATACAGCTCTGTTATCAAAGTCCTTTCCCCCTCTGCCAGTTTTGTATTTTCCTGGCTGCTTGGTTCCTCATGAAAATGGGTATATAATCACCTTCTCCAGCTGTGGACCCTGCTGGATTTTTGCCACTTTTCCAGGGTCTCTTTAATAACTGTAATGAAAATGATTCCATTTGTGTAATCACTGTGGTACTATCATCCTAGTCATCTACTGTGTACTACAGTTTTATACATAACTACGTAAGTTTTCTCCTTTCCCTTCTCTTATGAGCTTTACTAAAAATAAATGCATAGTCACTTAATATTGAAATCTCATTTGCAGCCAAGGGCCCATAGAATCAAATATACTTCCTCTTACCCCATGGTTGTATTATATTATGTATCATTTCTTCAAGGTTGAACCAATCCTTCCTCTTGTCTACCTGTACTCCTCCATTCACCCCACCCTTCACAAGTTTCCCATGTGTAAAAGGAGAGAATTTCCACTCCTACAAGTTCTCTACTTCTGTATCTGCTCTTTTGGTGTTATTCAAAATAAAGTTCTGATTTTTGAACCAAGAACCAGCATTTTTGACACCTTTGTTAAAGAGTTACTGGTATAACCTGAAAGTTTAAATTCCCATTAGAAGATTACAGAGAGGTGAAGCTGTGCAAATGTCATATTGCTACCCTGATGTAGCCTTGCTGTGGTTTAGGATTTTGGCTCCAGGGAAGAAGGGTGCTTTTCCCCCTCTTGCCTTGTTTTTTGTCATGAAATGTTTTTGCCACCTTCTTTATGGCATGGGGGAAAGGGTACCGGTGTTACGAAACACAGCCCTGGCTCAAATTTTGCACCTGCCCCCCAGAGCCATGTCAATCAATGCCTCTTTGAATAACACTATAAAAAGCAGAGCATGTTGCTTCTTTTTGGCGCGCACTTTTTCAGCAGAAGGACAAAAAGAGAGAACCAGAAGGAGTCATCTCAGAAGTCCAGGACAGTAAAAGATCTACTACATAGCAGGCAGCCTTTTTTCTCTTTGCTGATTAATGGCAAAGATGGTAAGAAGAGCTGCCAGAAGGAATGGGCGCAGAGCAGCTGGAGCCCCCAATTCTACACGGAGAGCAGCTGCTGGTGAGGGGGAGGAAAAAGGGTTCAAGCACTGAGAATGGAGGACCCACTGCAACACAGGAGAGACCCCAAAACATCCCCTGGAGATCTGGTAACTCCCACGTTTTGCAGTCAGGGAGAGAGAGCTGAAACATCCCCTGGAAACCTAGTAACTCTTAAGCTTTCCAGCCACTCAGAGGGAGAGAGGCTACCCATTGCAAAGGATGTTTGTTCCTAAGAGTTCAACTTGGAACTGAAATGTATGCAGTCAAAAGAACCCATTCAGGGTTTATTCCTTCCTTTCTCCCCTCCTCTGATGCAGACCGCATGTGTGGGATAGTATTTGGGGATGCGGATAGAGTGGGAGGAAGGTAAAGATAGATATAAATATAAAGATACATATAAACACACACAAACCTATTTATGTATTTAATACCACTGTTCTCTCTTTTCCTTCTGTCCTACACAAATTTAAGAATGATTTGTTCATCTCATTGTTTTTGAATTAAACTAATTTTTGTCCCCCTCCTAATTCGAGCCTGCTACACTATTTTTCTTTGCCTGTAGCCAGAAGCAGCTGTTAAAGCCTTCCATTTACTTTTCCCAGCTTGAACACTTGAGTTCTTTTGTTTAGCTCTTGAAGTAGACAAATCCCTGCCAAGGGCTATTGTCACTTTGCTTTCAAACTGCGACAAAACCTTTTATCATATGAATCATAGGAGAATCTATAACATGTAGATGACCTTAGTAAGTTTGATTCCAGACAGATATAACTTTTTTTTAATCTAATCCATTTTAAGAAATTATTTGAAAATCCCTTTGCATCTTTTTATTAAAAATGCATGCTTTTAAACTACAGGTGATTTAGTTAACTGTACATTTGCTTAAGAATGCATGATAACATTACTTTAAATAAGTATGTGAAAGTACATTGAAAAAAATTAAAGCAAGGATTTTGCTTTCAAAGTACTTAAAAAAATCTAACACGATATGCTATTGCGTACCTTGATGTCAAAATATCCTCTGAACCCATAACGGTTGTATTTACAATCTTCAAAATTTGTCATATGAGGCCAGAATTTTTTCTGCCCTAATATTATGACTTTTGTAGAGTGAATAGGAATGCACCCTAAGGAAGAAAGATGTTAGATGCAAAGGCTACTTCTTTGATGACCACTCTGTCTGATAACACCTTGAATTGTTACTTGTACTAAAACTTTCACACTGCAAATTAAAAAAAAAAAAAAAAATGTGTTTCACCTGGATAGATAATCTGATACTTATTGGGCTAACAGTACTCACACCAGGTAACCTTCACTCTGAATACCTACCTTTTAATCTACATAAGAGAGAATTCTCATTCTCAATACAGGTAAAAGGTCTAGGACAGCACAGCAACATCTTTTCAGCTATTGTAATTATCTTTTGTATTAAAATCTCATGCAGTCCACAAGAACAATACAGTAGTGATACACAGAGATGAGAGATAATACCTTCCTTTATCTTGCTGAACATC
This sequence comes from Buceros rhinoceros silvestris, assembly GCF_000710305.1. Classification (NCBI taxonomy): domain Eukaryota; kingdom Metazoa; phylum Chordata; class Aves; order Bucerotiformes; family Bucerotidae; genus Buceros; species Buceros rhinoceros. The sequence goes on from NW_010395938.1 coordinate 40,255, forward strand.
ATACAGCATTTTGATCCTTCTGGTAAGAATTATATTTTATTTGACTGCTATTGGGTTCATACAATATCTTGAACAGAAAGCCCAGATTTTACATCACCTGTAAGAGACATAAAAGCCAAACCTGTCTTACATTTATTTTGAAAGAAGACAAAAATAGTGAAAAGTGCAACACCTGTCAATACGAAAATACTTCGGTACTTGACTTCTACTTTTATGTTTAAATATGAAATTTCACATGTGAATTATTGATTTCTACATAATGATGGTGTAAGTGTTAACCATTCCAACAGAAAGAACTAATATGAAGTCACATTTATTATATTCTATTATTGCATTCTAATATATTGCATTGTATTGTATAATATGATATAATATATGATATGCTATGATGATATTATATCGTTGTCTGTTGGACAGACAACTGCTGCCATAATTACCAACCATCTAGTCACTTTAAAACCAGTTTCTACATTATCTTCTGAAAATCTGGGAAACAATCAGTGTCATATGACTACCAGGTATCAGTACTTCATTTTCCACATTAAAAAAACCAGGATAGCACTGAGGACACTAGCATATTCAAGAGTAACTACTGCCTGTGTAGTACTCTGACTGGTTTAACAGAAGATTTTAAGAAAAAAATCTATTAAAAAGTCACAAGCAAATCACCCAAATTATATTTCTAAGCCGTAAATACAGAAACTTATTAAATTGGATATTTTACATAAACCTGTAAAATTTATACCCATGTATATTTAATAATTTAAATGCTTTGTATTTATATTTAATTGATATTATGCACGTATCAAATTAGAATATAATAATGCCTACATACAATGATTAAATTGTCTGAAATACTGAAGCTTGTACTGAAGAAAGTAGTAATTTTTCATTGTATGTCCAATACTAGACTAAAAAAAAGGTATACAGAAAATGCAGATACAGTAAATTGTGGTCAGATTAATTCATTCATTTTGGGAAATTAAGGACTTTGAGAAAAACTGAAATTCTATGCCTTAATTTTGTGTTTATAATTTTTCATTCAGTTATCCACCATATATTGAAAAACACACAGGATAAACCAACTCCAGCATTTTCAGTCTTTTTCAGGGCTAAAACCCAACGAGATTCAGCAGAGACCAGTGTCCTGTTTTTAAATTTAATTAAATTTTTCTAAATATTTTAACTCATTATGTACACTTTTGTAGTAATATAATACATTTTTCTTATTCTGTGGGGGCTTTTTTTTTGTGTTGGGTTGTTAGGCTTGATTGGTTGGTTTGTTTGTTTGTAAAGGTGGGGTTTTTTATTCAGTTTTGTTTGTTTATAAAATATTGTCTTTTGGCCACTGGTCAACACAAATGCACAGCAAGTGAATCACACAATATGTTCTTATGGCAGAATATTGCATGCATTGACTGCCTCTCTAAGAAGCCTGTTCCAGTGTTAGACAACCCTCTCGGTAAAGAAATATTTCCTAATGTGCAGTCTGAACATCCCCCGGTGCAGCATTAAGCCATTCCCACACATCCTATCACTGGATTCCAGGGGAAGAGCTCAGAACTTCCCTCTCCCCTACCTCAGGAAGCTGTAGGAAGCAAAAAGGTCATCCCTCAGCCTGTGTTTCTCCAAACCAGACAAACCTAGAGTCCTTAGCTGTTCCATATCCTATGGTGAAGGAATATGGTGAAGGAAAAACAACAAAATAACCATCTTCCAAAAAAACCTCCTGAAACTTAGAATTATGTGGCTTAAAACATGCCTTCTTAACCATACTAGAACATCTCATAAAACACACTGATTTCTTCCCCAAATTGTGCCTTGCTTATAGGTGTGAAGGCCATCAGGGAGTACATTAAAAACATAGCTGTTGTAAACTAAAACACGGAAATTTCACTCAGCAAACGTTCTTGGATTTCGCAGGAAATCAGCAGCCACAGTGCAATCTAGACACAAAAGCTGTGAGCTCAATTCAGACTGGAAAAAAGATCCAGAGCTGCTGACACTCCTATCAGACCTGCCCTGTTTAGCTTTTAATAGAAAAGATCAGATGTTGGTAAAGTGAAAAGTTTTGCAGATAGCAATACCTCTTATACAATCGCCAAAGATTTGTAATTCAAAGAATTGTAATTCTGACTGGGTCTTTCACAGTGTTTACCATGGCACTGTATCTTTTGCATATCTGTGAAGGACTGAATGACGTTTTAGGAACACTTACAAAGCAAGGAAAAGCTAATTTCCCCACATACAATTAAATGTTCACGACAACTTTCAATACTTTCTTGAAAGCATACTTACTTGGTCATGAGTGAAAGTATTCTGAATTTCAAAGTGAAATTAATTTTCATTATCAATGCAACCCCTTTCTGTATCAGTACACATCAGCAACGCACACACTGGCTAACAGGGATGTAAAAGCAATCTGTCAGCAAGTAACATTTAAGTTTGATGAATTTATTTCATATCCTAGAAAAAGTTCATAGATGTCCCAAATACAAAACAAATAAAACCCACTTTTCAAATGAATGACCTTCTTGAGCCATAAGAAAGTATTGTGCCGGTCTGTTACCAAAGAGCATGAAAAGAAACACCTCCAACTATGAAAACATTTCACAGCCATATACTTTGGAGCATCTCAAGGAATGAAAACCAGAAACATTCCTTACTCTTGACTGTTAGTCACTCGGAATTTGTTTATTTACTTGAAGAACTGAGTATCTCTTCTTTCTAAATTGCAAAATTATTCTTAACTGGTCTTTGGCAATTTTACAGATCATAACATAATTATTACTGATGAATTACAAACATCTGACTGAAAATTTTGGTTGACAGCACATTTGCTTTTTCAAGGACAACCCCCCGCCGCCTCCCCACCCTGTATGTCTTCTGTAATGTATGAGGAGTGGTATAGAAAAAAATAATAATCAGACATTATGACCAATCTCAGAACAGGAGTTACCCTAATGGATCAGGCAGCTGGCTGATCAAAACAGTTACCATGTGTTGTGGTAGCTGACATCAACTCTTGATTCCAAGACAGGGCAGAAAAATTAATACATACAGCAAATTGTAGAGCACTTGAGATGAAACGTATCTTCAAAACAAAGCATGTTATCTGAGCAACAACTTCCATGCAAAATGTACTTTTAAAATGTAAATTACAAAGACTGGGGTGTCCATTTTTGGTATATGTAAGAACCCCTTCTCTCTCCTCCAAAGCAAATACCTCTTCTGAATGAGGAGGATTGTTCTGGCGTCTTTCCCTTTTCAAACAGACCCTCTAAAAGGCCTTACATAGGACAGATGCAAGAGTCTATACTAGTAAGTAATAATGAATAATTGTCAAGATTATTATCAATAAAATTTGCACTCTCACATGGTATGAATATAGGGATGGGCCCCTTCTCTTTGCCTTCTACTCCTTTCTTGTCTCAAATAAGCTATTAAACATTTTCTAAGTTGGTTTATCTTTTTAAACATGTTAATGTGGAATAAAGATACATGATCCAAAACTATTTAAAAGTTCTACAGTCATCAAGGCCTTTTTTTCAGTAAAGAGATCAGGAAAAAAAAGGTCAACCAACCAACCAAAAATAATAAAAAAGCAAAATTTAAATATCAGCTTGAGCATAATTTGGAAAATAAAATACCAGAGATACCTCACCAAATTGTCATAGCCACAGACTTAATCATCCATGTGCAGAAACACCAGTGCTGACATGCAGGAAAAAAAACCCAGAGGTCCAGAGGAAAGGAAAGAAAAAGATGCTCATGTCTTCATGGAAAAATGACAGTGCAATACCAAAGTCCTTGGTGTCACTCTACCACCACCGGTGTTAATAAAGGATGAAAAAACCAACAGCATTAAATTAATGACACAACAGATGCTAGAAACAAGTTTCAAATCACCCTTTACAGAGTCTGTAGGAAAATGTATGAAGGAAGTAAGCAGCAGAATTTAGAAGCTGAAATAAAAGTGAATAATGTTGTGTAGGCAATGAGGACTTGATTCAGCCAAGCAAAATTTCTGCTGGTATAAATGAGTTGGAGAAAATAAGCACATTATATTTTATATCTAGCTTATAGAACTGCAGAAGATGCCACAGAACTGAACACAGAGATTAACTGCACCTTATTTCCTTATATTCACTCTTTGTTAAGGACTATTAACTATTGTACCTAGACTTTCTAATGGATGAAATTACTCTTATGATGAGTTCCTTTCATGCTTTACTGGTTACAAATTCTAACATAACAAAACAGAACTTCTAGGAGCATAGATTTTGCCTCTGAAATGCTGTACTTGCTTGAGGTACTTCAGATCAAATGTAGAGTGATCCATGACATACAGTAAATTCTTTTTAGTTTACTACAGAGGACTGGCATCACTTTTACTGGTCTGAAACTGTAATAGCTTTATTATAAGATAGTGCCTAATGACACAATAACTATTTGTTCCACAAAGGGTAAATTTCAGAATTGCTTTAGATAGAATAGGGGATGACACAATTCACAAACAACAAAAAGGAAAAACAGGACAGAAAACTGCACCAACTGGGCAACTCAGAAGGTCATTTAAAAAAAGTAAGAATTTAAGACCTGAAAATCATCCTTTGAAAAATGCCTGCTAAAAACATAATCCCTTAAAACAATCAATAAAAGTATAGCAGATAACAAATTCATAATCCTATTTCCATATGAATATAATAATTGCATGTATATAAAATCCAGGACTGAAATGTGAACAAACTCACAGTAAGTAAATTTCATATGCACAGATTTCATATAAACTACATTGAAAAGCAATCCATGAAAACCTGCAGATAAACAGTATCTAAGCTTTCCCCCATCAGAGGACAATTCAGTCCTTTGATGTATGTAAACGTGTGTAAACAAAGACACATACAAACTTTTCAAATGTTTCATCTATTACACAGCAGAAAATCAGAATTTCTGAGTAAGACATAGAACATCATCTATAGGTTTGAACTCACCACTGTGCTTTTGAAACTACACCAGTAAAGCTAAAATCATTATGAGTACTTAATATAAAGTGGTCACTCAAGTACCTTAAATTTACATGCCCAAACAGAATGCATTCAACTAAATACACTTCTATATAAATTGCACATAACCATACTAAATAGTCAGTAATTTTTATTTCTCATAACCCAAGAAAATCTTGGAACTGAAAAATTGTTTTATTAACCAAGTTATTTTTATAATCTTGGTGTCAATAGAAAATACTATATTTCATCCTAACTGGTGTCAAAGAAATCTCAAAAATCTCAGTTTTTTAACTTCTGTACTTCTCTATATTATACAGAAGTAAGTTTTGTAAGGAAATTAAATGTCTTTAACATAAATTAACTGTATAGCTTATTTGCATAAATGGTGCTGTTAAGCAATTTCAGTGTACACAAGGGAATCACTGTTATTTCATCAAAAAATGAGTGTGCTCAATACACGGGGATAAAGCTTATAATATTAATATTATTATTATGTCCCAGACTGTGATATAGCCGAGACTAATTCACCTGAGGGAAGCTCTACAAATTGTACCAAATCATAAGTGTAATATAACTATGACATGCTAATAGTAGTTCAGAGAATGAGTTCCAAAATGGAAGCCCTGACTCCTTTCTCCAGATTCTTCCTTTACATTTAAAATACGTGAGAAATATTTCACATCCTTTTCCTAAAATTAAATTCTTACTTTTGCCTCAGTATGGGCTTTCCACTCATTTTTACCCTACCTACATGCTCAGAAGAACCACCATGAAGTCTCTGGCATTGTTCTGTCATCTTCAAGGATAAACAGTAGAGTAAGTGCTGCTTAAAACATAAATCACACTCTCAATTCTCTGATGCTAAAAGCACATAATTCTTGATTAAAAAAATACAGATTTTTTTTTTTAATGTGTTACTTGGAACAACTGAGTGGATTTTAAAATACTAAAAGTTTTCACCTTCCCAATGACATCAGAGTAAATATAGATAATTACCATTAGTCGATTCTAATTCAACTGATACTTGTTCAGTAGCAAAATATTTATTTATTTACAGGCTTTTTCATGATCATGAAGGAGTTCATTCCATTGCTCTTGGAAGAAGAAAGAATTTCTCATAAAATTTCAACTTAATTTTTTTTTCTTTCAACATTTTCAACACATTCAATATAAAAAAGAAGAACTGGTTAGATTATTACATCTGCTTATTCTCATTTGAGATCCCTTGACATCTTTTACCCACCCAGATTCTTACCCATTTTTGTATACCTACAGAAATTTCTTTTTTCAGTATGGCTTAACTTAACACTTTCCAATGCTAACTCACATTATAACAGGATATATCTCAGAGATGTTAGATGTTGGCTGGAAATTTTCTTTACACCTATATATATGTTCGTGGGGCTAGAAAGTCCATTAAAAACTTTGCGAATAAACAGACTGTAGGTCATAATTATGGGCTATTAACCCGTGTCAAAACCAAATGATGGACTCATGTAAAAATAAGAATCTGTTTTGGGAAAGAAGATTTGCGGTACAGTTCTTGTAGGTCTAGGCCACCTTTATTTGCACTGAAATAATAATGTAATTTCTATTCATCATAACATTGCTAAAATCTTGGAATAGGTTTATTAGATTAAAAAAACCACAGTCTTTTGAAAATACTACTGCAACAGAGGTAGTAACCACAAAAACATAGCTCATTAGTATAAGGGCAAATGAAAAATATTATTATGTCATAGCAGACTTCCAGAAATGTATTTGAGATAAATTTGCTAACAGAGCATATAAAAACTTTTTTCAATCATTGTCACAAAAAATGCTATATTCATTCTCTATGAATATAGCAGAAAAATATAAATATATTGTTTTAATCTAATTAGTGTGTTGTGTCTTAGAAGCAGAAAATTATTTTTCTGAGGAACAAATTATATCTTCACATTACAACCACCCAGAGTATCAAGTATATCCCTGCTGACAGGCACCATCTTGGTAGCCCTCTGACAAGAGGGAGTCCAGCTGTACAGTTTCTCTTTTTCTCCCACTCCTTGTTAGTATTTTCTTCTGCATTAGACAATGGACATATATTATGTCTACAGTATTGAGGACACATGGGAAAGAAACATAGAGAAAGCATTTTCCATATTAATCAAATAACCCTGTTTGGTGAACACTTCGTAGTATTACCCATAAAAAATTAAAACCCTGTCCCCACATTTTGCCGCTTTTCTGTTTCTCAATTAACATTGTGTTGTGCCTGTTCCAAGAACCTAAAACATCTAATTTCAGGAGATGATAGAGAATCAATTCTGTGTGGCTTATATGAATGATTTAGTGGTATGCTTCATTCTTCTAGCATTTTATCCGTATCTCACGCACACAAAAACCAAAAAAAAAAAAAAATTAGTTTCAATTGCACAACGCAATGCTTGTTTATATTGTTCAACAGTTAACATCAGCTATACAAATTAAGATGACTTTGGCAAGGGAAAAATACCTAGACATGTGCTGAATGCATATATAACAGCACAGAAAAAGGCAAATAAGAGGAAGTAATATCTTCCACTATTATTCTTTCTAAGTTTTGCTTAGACCTATAACTTTTACAATTACAGTCACATAGGTCTACTGAATCCCTCTAGATTTGCCATATAACATTAGAAACTATAGAAAAATAATTTGCAAATTATCATCCCAGCATTGAATACAAAGAAAAGAGGCACTGTTAATGCACAAAAGCCAGAGAAGTCTCAATAATTTACTCAACCGGTATTCAGGTACAGAACAAGTGCCTATTGAACCCAATATATGAAAACCTTGTACATCTCCATTTAATTCAAGAAGTTTCAAATACCTATTCAATTCTAACTTTTTTCTCTCTGTTTATTTAATATTAGTCCAGATACTTGCATGACTTGAAAACAACAAAATTCTTAGAGTGTGCTCTATCTTCAGTCTGTTTCACTTACGCTCTTCTGTGTCAACTCTTGGAAATTCAATTCCTTCCTATGTCAGTCTACAGTTAAACATTCCAGCATCTTCTTTTATCTACCTGAAAGATCCATTTCTTCAGGGTGGTTTAGAAAAGGTGTGGTTATCTACAAGTAATAAGTTAATACTGTGGTGTAACTAATTAATGATTAACAGAAACAAGTCTCAGCTGTAGATGGATAGGAAAGGTTTGCAAACATGAATTAAGCAGCTGGCAGGACTGGAAGATATTGTTTAACTGAAATATGATCAAAAAGCCTGTACAAATCCTACTTTAGAAATTCAAAGAAGGTTTGAACAATTTTTTTTCATCCTCCTTACTGCTTGGACACTTTTTTCCTTTTCATATTACAGAAAAGTTTCGAAAGATTTACTTGACCTCTGGAGTTAATTCTGGAGAATATACAAGCAGAAATTTTACCCATTTGTTAGTCAGAAGGTGTGACTTATTACTGCTCTATCTCTACTAACAGACATGTCTGGACGATGCCAGTTCCCTGTTGCTTTATATTAATTTTTTAGCAATTGTTTTTTTCAGGATTGAATAAAAACTCAATCAAAAAAAAAAAAAAGAAAGAATATTTTTCCTTAGAAGTTGGAAATCAGTAGTGGTAATAACCCTTTATCTATGGAGACATATATAATTATGATGTTCCTTTCACCAGCAAAGGGACAAAAGGGACGCTTTGATTATTCGATGCAATGATAAGAAAAATCTGATCTATGAAATCTGAATTAGATGCCTTGTAAGGAAATTCTAATCTGAAAACAAGAAGTCCATGCCAAGTTCGACTTAATACGTTTGTTCAGTGGTCATGGGCCGGCTAGCCAAACCTGACCTATACAATACCATTCAGACAGTCGTTTGGTAAAAAAAAAAATTGTATGAAGGAAAAACTTTGTTCTAAAATTTAGTTATTCTTCAAGCCATTCTGGTAGGCCATGTAAGAATACAATATATTTACTCTGATCTCTGTTTACCCTTTTCATTCTCTGCAAATCTATTTAGCCATCTTTCTCTCACTGTTAGAAAAACATACAGGTGTAAATTTCAAAGCTGAACATTTGAGAGTTCTCACAGAGGAAGAAAAATAGAAAGCTAACAGTTCCTACACTGCATCACCTTCATTTCTGAAGATAGCATACAAAGATAGTCATTATGATAACATCGACTATATTACCATCTGAGAAATATGGACACAAAATGCAGCGATACATAGAAAGCCTTTTTCTTCATTAATGTATCAAATTAATCAACCCTTGAGGAATAGTGAAGAATTTATGAAGTGTAAATTAGCTTTAAGGAAGCTTTTTTAAGGATGTTGAAATAGCATAAATGTAAAAGGTAGACTACAGGCTATTAAAAAAGTAAATTACATAGTTATTAATGGGTAAATAGCACTGTTACTAAGTACTACTTAAACACAGTCTTCCTAAGAATGGTTTTGTGACCACTATATATCAATGTGTGTCTAGCAGATTTAAAAATCGACCACTATTTCAGGTATGTCTAAGCTATACACATAGGGATGACAGTTTTATTAACACTGTAAACCTAGACCAGAGATAGTTTAGACCTAATTTGAAATTCTAATAATATGGCACGAGGCAAATTATGCTACAGAAATGTATAGATTTTAGACCTTTCATCACCCTTAAGATCCCTAATTAAATTAGTTAATTTCTTCTGCTTAAAAGGATTAAATAGCCAGGGGCTACAGGCAAACGATAAAGCTCAGTGGGGTTAGTTTTATCTTAACCTTACAGTAAGCTGAATGTTATAATGCACTGTACCTGTCATAGGAAAACAGGTATTTCTATACCTCTTAGAGAAACAGGAAACTAAATATTTTAGAGTGCTTAACAACTGTTTCATGTCAGCTGAGGAGCTGCCAAGTATAGAGACACAATTCTTTCTCAAAATGCTAGAAACTGGCAGTTTGTTGGGAATAGTAGGATATTATCTTAAATATGCAATGTCATGCAAATTATTATGTTAACAGTGGTTGGTATATTACAACCAATGATATAATCAACTTGGGGG
>NW_010395939.1:0-10901 GCF_000710305.1 Buceros rhinoceros silvestris
GAGTGGTGAGGAGTGAGGCTGGGCTGGGCAGGGGACAGGCCTGGGGTCAGTTCTCCTCTCTGAGGTGAGGGGGGCCAAGGACACTGGAAATGTGCATTTTGCTTCCTTCAGTGAAAAATGGGCTGCGTTTGAATGCAAAAGGAGCCCCAGCCCTTGCTCACAGGCCTCCCCGCTGGCCCCGCGCTGGCAGGGAGGTCACAGCAGATACCAGTGACGTGGTTTGTTCGCCTTGCTCTACCCTGAGTGTTTGGCATTGCCTGGCTCAAAGGGTTCAAAATGTCCAAAACACGCATGATGCTACCCCCAAAACTGTGAGCTTAAAATAAAGTGAAATAAAAGAAGATTAGCAACCCCCTCGAGCCATGATTTCCACCTCTGATTTTTCAGTTCCCAGCGTTTGGTACAGGAGCAGGAGGCGATTACAGCATCAGGGCTGGAAACCAGTGGCGACTGGGGGAGCTGACTCGTACGCTCCAGCAGCTAGAAGAGGTTTATGCCTTGAGAAGAGCTGTCCCAGCCCTGTGGCAGGGCAGACACGTCCCTGGTACATGAGCCTACATCCAACGATGGTCTCAGTTGGTAAAACCAACCCAAAGCACTGAAATTCCCAGCAGCCCCCCTGGAAGTGATGGGAGGAGGAGCGATGCCGGCTGCCTCCTGCAGCGCTGAGGACCAGCAGTGGATACAGGGGCCGGGCAGCAATAATTTGGAGATCCTTTCTCCAGGAAACCAATGCACAGGCAAACTGACTTGCCACCATCCTGCAGCCCCTCTGCACCATTGAAGGGGATGGGACACTCCTAGCCTTCACAACACACCACTTACAGCATCCCAAGGCACATCAACTCTGTCCCCACCCTTCCAGTATTCTTCTGCCAACCCATTTCTCAGACAGTGAGAGAAAGACCAAAACCAGTGACAAAATCCCGCCTCCCTGCACAAACATAAACCTGGCTCTAGGCTACATGCCGTTTTTAAAGGTGCCAGCACTGGGGAGGGTGCTCTGCGTTGGTGAAGTCCCATGAAAACTCCCTCCTTCTCCCAGGTGCTGGCACCAGCAGCACTGCTGGTTGCCCCCAGCCTTTCCCAAGTCTCCCTGAGATTGGTTTCTCCCCTCCACCCAGGGAGGTTATTCCCTCCAAACCCACGAGTCAGTCGTGAACCGGCTGGGCTGGAGCATCTGCTGGGTCACACTCAGCTTGGCTCATATTGGCAGTTTTATTCCCTTCTTCTTTCACCTTCTGCTAACCTCATGTTTCTCAAACACCTTCAACCAATGACTCCACTTCAGCAGCAACCTCAGATTAATTAAACGAGGGGGGAAAAAAGGAACACTCTGTCTTTAAACGAGGTTCCTATCCCATGGCTTTCAAATGCTCTCTCAGTCACAGAGCCCAGAAAACACCCACACAGAGGAGGCTGGAGAATTATTTAAGGCAAATCATCTTCCTTCTCCTTCTGAAAAATGATCAGACCAGTTCTGGATGGTGAAAGCAGCTCTGGTCCTTCCCATTCTTCCCAGCAGCATCCCTGATTCCCGCCCGCAGCCTTGCCCAGCCGCCTCGCACAGCCTGCGCACACGCTCCTCTCCCCCTTGCCTTCATTAGCATGTTACTAACCACAACCATGCCATGCCATATGTTTTAGCCTCTCTTAAATTAAATGAGTGTTGTGATGTGTTTAATCTTCAGGGAGCACTGAACCCGCGTAGAGAAGAGGAGGCTAATTTTGGACATCAGACCTAGGTGATAGCATAATTTCAGACAATTTTGGCTGACCTCCCTGGGCAATGCCCTTCATCTCCTTCATGAGAAGATCTATTTTTAGGGAAGAAAGCCCATTAAGTCTCGCCTGCCTTAATTCAGCACTTCACTTGATAAGATGTGACAGGTAGATCTCTTTTATTTTTTATTATTTTTTAAAAAGAAAACAGAAAGACCCTCTGGGAATTCTGGCTTTCAACATTTGTCTTGGGCCCTGCAGGAGTCTGGAACATCTCTGAACCCTACGGTTTGTCCTGCTTTGAAACAACCGCCTTGTCATTCCTGATGCACGTCGCCAGCGCTGCCGCCTCATCTGCAGTCGCAGCACTCCCGGCTCCCCGCTCCTGCTCCCACCAACACGGCAGCTCTCTTCACCGTCCCCTTCTTCTCGCCTTCTGCTGTGCTGGCTCAAAGCGAGCCCTCATTCCCCCCAAATCCTTCCAAAGGCAAAGGATAAACGGGATGCATGGCCAGGATGATCCTACCTTGGCTCTTCTCTTCTCCCCGGCTTGCAGAGCTGCTTCCCAGAGAAGCGCTGCAGCCCCAGCATCGACCCTGCGAGGGAGCCCGCCTGGTCCCTCAGGGTCTCATCCAGCCCTAAAATACGAACAGCAAGAAGTCCCGCAAAACCTCCACCCCTTCAAAGCACTCGCAGGTGGCTGCAGCAGCCTGGCAGGGCTTGGAGCAAAAGGTCTGTGTCTTTTCCAAAGCTCTTGTTTCCTAAAATGTTACATCTCTAAAGCTTTCTGGTAGCCCCACAAACACAACATCCTTTCCAAACCTTGCACAGCAAGTTGCTAACCAAAGAGTCTCTCCTTTACAGGTGAGGGGTCTTCGCCTTCAGAGCCCAACTGACCAACCTCCCAGCAGCCCCATCAGGACGGAGGTGAAGGGAGGGCTTTGGGGACCGGACACCGCTCCTGATGCAGACACTGTCAAACCAGCCGATATCCCAAGATGATGCAGGAATAACAAGGGGCATCTGATGGAGTGTGTAGGTGGGGAGCGCGGCTGGGGAGGGGTTAAATCCTGCCTCCTGTTGCTGCCGGTGCAAAAACCAGGCAAAGCACCAGAGTTTTGCATTGAGATTCAAATGCCCAGATCAAAGCAGAGCTCCAGGAAGGAAGAGCCAATTTAGGTTGGAACCAGAGAAAACTTTCTCAGCTCACTTCTGGGAAGTGAAACAACTGGGTTTCAGAAAGCTTCCATCAAAAGGGTACCTTGAAGGGAGACAAGTTTCTACAGGAGCAGAGGAGGTGGCTCTCTCCCTCTCCTCCCAGCCGGGGAATTATTATTGGCCACCGGATCGCGACACACCCCATGACAATACCCGCCCCGCTCCTCTGAGGCTGTCACCAAAAGGCCCTTGTTCTTCCACAGCCTTTTGGAGAAGGATGAGCTTGAGTCCTGCTAGCCACAGCCCAGCGCTGGTGTCCCCGTGCCCCCTGCATGCAGCATTTGCATCCTGGCGTTCCCCAGAGCCGCCGCGCTGCTCCGAGCCAAACGCCCAAAGCCTTCAGAGATAGCTCGTGTCCAGACTGGGCTTCATGGCCTCTGGGATGGCCTCCGGCCCGCAATGCAACATTTGATGAAGTAGCCAAAACACTATTTCCAACTTTTTCTTCCTTACTGTTTATTCCAAAGCAAACAAACAAATGAGAGAAGAAAAAAAATGTTTGAGAGTTTAGCTTTGCTGATTTACGGCTCCCTGCTCTGTCCTTTCTCCCGCGGGATTCGCTGCCCTGCCCTCGGCTAAGCCGGGAGGAGGAGGGCGAGCTCTCACCTTGCCACCGAGACAGGTTGCCAAAACAGGGAGAAAGCGTCTGCTCCCTCTCTCTAGTAGCACGTCGTGCTTTTGTGCTTCAAGCCTTTGTAGATTTGCAATGCCTTTAAACCCCCTTGCAACTGTCCAACATGGGGTGTTTAATTACCAGGTGAAAGAATTTTTTTAGACTCCATTTAATTATTTGATTGCACAGTAACCAACGAGTGTAAGAGGGCTGTAGCCAGAAGGCACTTCAAAGCAATGCCTTGATGTTTCTTAGTGGGCATTAATGGTTTCTGAAGGCAGGAGATTGTTTAAAAAAAAATATTAAAACCCTCCTCATGATCCCGCCAGCAATCTCAAAAAAATGCATAAACACTGGAATCCTCTGCCAGGGAGGAAAAAAAGAGTTCAAAGGGATCTGAGAGTTTTCATGTAAAGTTTAGAGTTTAAGGCGTGACTGTTGGCTACGGAGCCCCACTGTTTGAACTCTTGTTTATTAAAAACAGTTTCCCAGCATTTCGCAGGGTTCAGAAAGACAACAGTGAAGTGCAGCCTTTTTCACAGCGCACTGTTTAAAGGCTCCACTGATTTCTACCTGTATGTTTTATCTCCTCTTTTTTTTTTTGATCAGATGCTGAAGTTTAGCCCAAAATCCACGAGAAGGCTGAGCTGGGTCTGTGGAGGAAAGAACGGCTCTGGAACAAGTGTCTGGCTTTATTTTTTTAAAATACTTTTTAACAGTTCTCTCCAGGCTCTTCGGTGCCCCAGAAGACTGGATGACAGCAGCAGCAGCGTTAGGAAATGACAGCTTGGCTGGCCCCAACCTCTGACTGCCTGTTTGATATTATCGCCAACCCTCCAGCCTTTATCTGAGCCCGAGCTCTCAATCAACGTCCAGCCAAACAATTGGCCACTGGGAAAAGAAAAGTGTTGTTTTTTCTTTTCTTTTTTTTTTCCCCCCTCAGGGTGGGAGATAATCTTCCAGCCTGCCTTGTCTGGACATGCATCTTATTTTTGATGAGCCCACCACCACACCAGGAGCGGTCTCATTCTTTTCTGTGGCTTCAGCCAGCCTCATTTGCATGAAAAATCCTACTTTTTAAAATCAAGGGTTTTTATCCAGGGGTGAAGTGAAGGAGAATCTGCAGCACGTTGTGGCTTAGTTTTGTTGACCATGGTTGGGTAAGAGGTGGGCTTTGAAGGGGGCAGCAGCTGGACCTGCTCTATTGTTCACAGCGAGATGCAACGATTCCTGCAAGGGCAGCAAGAGGAGCACAGAGACACCCAGGAGCACTGGGAAAACCCTGTGCTGTCCTGGGAAAAAGGAGTACAGCTGAGTGTTTCAGCAAGTTCTTCAGCCTCACCGGAGAGATCTGAAGATAACACAGCTCAGAGCCACCCAGGCTTTGCCCTTAACAACAGAGCCTACCTGGGCAGGTCTAGAAGTATTGCCAGAAGACATTATAAAAGGCACATGAGGAGTAGAATTAAAGTAAGCATAAAACAAAACAAACAGAAACATCTGCTGAGCAGGTAGCCTGAGAATAAACTCCTTGTTAAAGCCGGTCTCCAGGCTGAACCCTCAGCTCCAAGTCACTGGGGTGCTGCCAGGTGACACCGGCTGAGGTTCTGACGCAGGAGAGAAAGAGCTAATAATAGTGTCATGTCAAAGCCCGGCTTTGCCTTGCACAAACACAGCAGAGGGAAGGGAAAATAGGATGAATGGAAACAAACAGGGTTTTGTCTGGGCTCGGTCCTGACCGACTGCTCTGCAAACGTGGCTGGGAGCTCACGAGAGACCATTGACACTCCAGAGAATGTCTCTGTGCTCGGAGGGCTGCAAGCTGCAGCAGGATGGGGGAGGACTTCTAGTACCCCCTCGAGGGAAATGGGTGTGTGTGATGGAGTAAGGCAGGTTGAGGTGAGATCAGGTGTTTAATTCACACTCAGGATTTTGCACCAGAGGAGTCATGTTCAAACCTGAGGACAAGAAACACTGTCCTCTTGAATGAGGAGATGCCTGCTGAGAGGGGCTGCACGTGAAAATGCCTTACATGGATAAACACAGATTTATAGTCACAAGGATAAACTCAGATTTTAAATGCAGGAAAAAACGACAAAAACTCTAAAGAGGGAGGAAGGACAGAGCACCAGAGTCCTCGCTCTGAGCAGCTGATGGCAGAATGCTGCTCCAGAGATGCTCCTGCCTTGCTGTGACTGACTACCAAGCACAGTGACAGTGGAGAGCTGAGCTTATTCTCCTGCCATCCCCACTCACAGTAAAAATCTCCTCCTTCCAAACTCCAGGGTCTAATGGAAAATATGAACTTAATTTTGGGCTCTGTTTTCCTTAAATCGGCACAGTTCCAGTAAAATCAGATTAAAATACCTCCAGTTCCTGATGTTTGGGGATATTTAAAGTCAGATCAAAGCCCTTTTAACCAGTCTTTTTGGTAGCACATTTGATGAGAAACACAGGTGCACTAACACATGAGGCCAGCAGCAGCCGGGCTCATTTAAATGCTGCCTTGCAATTCTGCTTCTGATCCCCCTAAAGATCAGCTGGGGGTGCGGGGGAGGAATGGAGGGATGATGGTTTAAGAGAAGACTACCTTTTTTTTTTTTTCTGGATGAAATTTGAGCTGCTTCACTTTCTGCATGAAAACTTTATCTTGCCTTTTTTTTTTCTTTAATAATTACAAGGAGAAAAAGACTGTCAGACAACGGAGAGCCACAGAAAGGTGGAGAAAAGTGATTTACAGACCATAATCTTTCCAGCACAAGATGTTGGCCTGTGCTCGTGCTTGCAAGGACCCAAGCACAAGCTCCACAGCTCATGCGCAGATACCTGGAGGTCTAACCCTGACGTGCAGATGAATTAGTGTGGGGTTTGTGTGTGCAGAATGAGCCGGCTCTGGTGGCACTCTGGGGTTGAATCCTGCTGCGTGGGTCTGAGCAAGTGAGGAGCAGGGATCGAGGTGGGCTCAGCCTGCCCCACCCCATATTTTGGGTACCAGCATCTGTCAGGGATTTTGAGATGACAATTCCACCCAAGAAGACTCGGTGCTCTCGGGCCCTTCTTGTCCTGCCTCCAGGACAAGCTCCATGTTCTGCTTCATTCAACACACACCCTGCTACCCCGAAAGGAAGGTGGGTTAAATTTGTTTGACAATGCCAATAGAAGTTGTTACTGTTATACTTCAGGAAAATCAGAGGAGTTCTTACAGTGCTCAGTCCTGTTTGTTGGCAAAGATGTGACCCCAGCAATTCATCCCCAGTGGGACAGGATGGGAAGTGCTATAGGATTTTCTCTGCTGGGAGCTTTCAAGTTTTATAGTGCGCAATTAAAATACAGATGAATAACACAGTAAAATAATAAAATGCTCCTCATAAAAGTGTCCCAATGAAAAAAAAAAAACTGTCAAAACACAGAAGAGAAAAAAACCAACAAAAGAGCAAACATTGCTTCCTCTCAAAAAATCATGGAAGTTTAAGCAAACTCATTGTTATCAGGAGGCAGCAATGTCAGCGGTTTAGTTACAGCTTCCCACCTGCTCATCTGCAGATCCTTGAGAAGGCAGCTGGGGCTCACAGCCAGGAGCCCAGAGCCCCGCAGGTCCCCAGCCACATGTTGCCCCTGGGACATCTCAACCTCAGCTCTAACCCGGCTGCACGCCACTGTCCCCACCGGTGTCCTCACCGTCACTCTGTGGTGGCACTGCTTGAACTGCTTTTGCTAGTGCGCAATTACGAGTGGCCACTCACGGACACCTTTTCAGGGCAGCTTTTCTAGACCTTTAGTAAGTGAAGATAAACACAAGTGTTTGTTTCTCAGAGGTTGTTGCAATGAAAAATCTCTCCCCCCTGGCACAGGAGCTGCTGCCACAGGACACGTGAAGTGACGGAATTTGTTCCCTTTCCCTCTGTCCCTCCCAAGTACTGCAAAAATATTGCCATCAGATGGAGAAAATGTCTCTGTGTTACACCCACCCTGCCTGCATTTCTCTGCAGCCCCAGAGGTACAACAGAGACAGATGCTGCGGTGGGGCCTGACCTGCTCCCGAATTCTGCCCTTTCCATCTCCCCGCAGAACGCGCTCACACCGTGGAGCACTTACACAGCATCTCGCAGAGAGCAGCTGGTACCCAAACCCCCCTGAGCAGCCTGTTTGGGGATGTCTGTGGGGAGACACTCACGGAGCAGGCACTGCCAAGCTCTCGGCTGACCAAGTTGGGCTCTGAATTTTGTCCAAGATGACACAGAAACAGATTTTTTTTTTTTTAAAGTTTTAAGCAGCTGGTACCCAAACCCCCCTGAGCAGCCTGTTTGGGGATGTCTGTGGGGAGACACTCACGGAGCAGGCACTGCCAAGCTCTCGGCTGACCAAGTTGGGCTCTGAATTTTGTCCAAGATGACACAGAAACAGATTTTTTTTTTTTTTTAAGTATTAAGCAATACCCAAGCATGTGCAAATCAGGACTTTTGCAAAACGCTGCCTCACGCCAGCTTTCTGGGATGGAAACAGACGATGCTGACATGTTTGGTCCCAATTTACTGGGATAAGCGATGCTTTTAACCCCTGGCCCTGCTCGAGCTGCAGCCTGCTCGCCCTGCCTCCCACCCAGGGCTCTCTGCAGACACTGCTGCACAAAAATGCCAAAACAGGGGCCACAGGAACAGGCTCTGGTGAGGTTTTTTCCTTGCACAGCCCAAAAGGGACAAGGCGATGCCCATCCAGGTTACTGCATTAGTCTAAATCCATCCTTTCGCTGCTCTAAAGCGTTTGCTTAAGGCAGAGCCTTCTCTTGGGTCCAAGATCTCTTTCTTGCATTTTATGAGGTTTTTTCCTAATTATGGAATCTCTTTCAATCTAGACCTCCTTTGATCATGGCTGGCCCCAGAGAGAAGTCATCTTGTCTGGATCGACTGAGAAAAGAAAGGGATGATAGGCAGAAGTGACCTGCCCAAGATGACTAAGAAAATATGCGGCAAAGCAAAGATCTTGCACATCAGCTTTGCACAGAGAAACCACAGGACAAACCTTCCTCCCAGCTTGTGATCAATCCCCACATCTTCCCAGGTAAACCACATTTCAAACGGGAGCTAGAGGTGAGCAATCACTTAGCACTTTCTGCAGCTATTTTTCCCCCCTGGTACGGGCAGGGCAAGAACGGACCGTTTCTGGTGAAATCTGAGCACCCAAATGGGATTTCTGAGCCAGGACACTTTAATGGTGCAGGAGAAAGCCATCCCAGTTAACCAGCGCAGAGGAGACCCCGCTCTGCTTCGGCTGACAGATCACAGAGGGCTTCTCTGTGCCACTCTGATTATTTGCCCTCTGTTGTCTTCCATAAAGGATACTGTGAAGTTAATGATCCAGCCGTGGAATTTTAAATAGCTGCTTCATGACTAACAACATGTGCTCTGGATCAGCTCGAGCCTGTATTTACATATTTCCCATGATAAGTCAACATATGGTTCTTGTTTGTAACGTGGAGCTACACTCTTCATATTATTACCATTTTTTTAAAACTTCTTTTCACAATTACAGGGGAAAAACCTTTTCTCACAATTATTGTTAGAAAAAGCACTGCACAAATAAGGAACTATTATGGTAACTAGAAGCCTGCTAACTGCTTGATTCTGACGCCTAAGCTGGAGGCAGGGGCTTGGGGCTGCATCCGTGAGCACCGTTGGGTGCCCATGGTCACTCTCTGCCCGTCACTCCATGGGCTGGGGTTTCACAACCCGTCCCAGCAGCTTGGCAGTGGCTCTCTTCGGGCAACTTGCACTAATGGTTTGAATTTCTTCCCTTTTGAGTTTGCAGTTTTAAGTACATAGATGATTTGTACAATTGGTGTTGGGGTTTTTTTCCTCCCCTCTTCCCCCTCTATTTCCCTCCCCACATCAAAGCATCGGTTAAAGGCTGGATATAAACATCCCAACTGCTCTCATGGCATGGCTGGAATCACAGGAATCGGCATTTTCCAAACTCCCGTGTCATTTTCCCTGCTGCTCCACTCCTCCAACTCCCCTCTAACGATCCAAGTCCTGAGGCTTCACCGATTTCCTTTGGGAGATTATTCCACATGGAAATGGGCTCTAACCATGAAGAATTTTTTCCTTCATCCCAGTCTAAGATTATTTCAGTTTTTTAAATCTTATTACTCCCACTTGAACCAGGCTAAATAATTCCCATCCTCCCTGAGTATTTACACCCTTGCAGACAGATACCGAATCCCACCCTTGGACATCATTTTGCCAAGCTAAACATGTGTAACTCTTTTAATCCTTCCTCATAAATCAGTCCAGCCCTTTCATCATCTTTATTGCTCTTCTCTGAATCCCGTCCAATTTGTTGACATTGTTCTGCTCTTTAGGTGCTCGAAGGATGGATATTCCAGGTGAAATTTCACTGGTCACACGTTACAAGGTTAATTAACACGACTTTCCGCTCTCATTATCTGCAGGCAGTTCACAGGACTGAGGCTTGATGTGCAACTTCTACGGATAGGAGAAACGACCTGCTGATACTCCTTGGGCTAACTAACAAGTGATCCCGGCATCCAGCCCCCATAAACCTTGGTTCTAACCTGTCTGAGGAGGTTTGGTGCTTGTTTCATCCCATGGAGGTCACATGTGTGACACGGCTGCCGGAGGTTGATGCAGCAGACAGGACTGCATTAGGGGATGGATTTTGCTCAGCCACACTCAGTGCTCCAGAGAGGCTAGGCAAGAGCTTGGACCCCTCGTTGAGAACCCACCTAAACCCTGCTGAGGACAGATCTGGGCAGTGCAAGTGTGTGTCAAATCAACCCCATCCCATCCACCAGCAAGTCCCGCACATCTCACATGACGGTGCTGCCACGGAGCCAGTAAGTACAAATGTGCAACCGCATTATGGCTCACAGCTGTGAGCAGGGCTTTGAGAAATAACCAGTGTTCCCATAAAAACACGCCGTAAACTCAAAGCAACAAAGCAGAGCGTGCACTCACGGCCGTGCTGTGTACGGAGAGCCCAGGGGCCCATCTGCCTGAATCAGGGAGCGACTGCGGCATGTCAGGGCCAAATAAAATGAGTGGGGAGCCCTGCGTGGCCTCAGGGGTGATGTTGGGCTGACACACAGGTCACTCCGGATTCACAGTGGTTTAACCAGCACTTAGCAATTAGTCCGTTCAAAGCAGGAGTCTCCTCTGCAAGGAATTATTAGTGCAGCTCAAGCCCCTCTGAGATCCGTACAGGGTTTAGTACTATTTATGGGTTACTTGTATTCCATTAACAGTGATTCTGGGGTTTGGCACGGGCTATCAGCTTCCCTTCGGCAGGGGGAGGCAGCCTGAGAGCCTCCGCTCTTTTCCTCTTCCCTGCC
>NW_010395939.1:11055-28527 GCF_000710305.1 Buceros rhinoceros silvestris
CCTCCCCAGCAGTGGCTCCCAGTGACGCTAGCTGGGGACAGTTTTTTCCCCCTTCCCCCCTGCAGACCTCACTGGTGCTCCCCAGCTGCCATCTCCCCAGTCCCACCCACCCACCCATCACTCTTGGGGTATTTTTTGCCTCTTCCCCCAAAAAGCCACTGCATGGGGTAGGAAAGGGCTTCTGCTGAGAGGGGACCCTCTACCACAGTGGTCCCTGAGGAGACCTTTGCTCAGTGCTCAGCGCATCCAAAGGCAAACTTGGCCAAAGCTCCTTTTACTGCGGGTCAGGGATGTGCTGAGAGGAGGTGGTGCCTCCGTGTGAAACCAGGGAATGGGGGAAAACGGGTTCTCAGCCGGTAGCTCAGTGACACTGCTGTTTTGAAAGGGTCCACATTGTGTTTGGCACCAAACCCTAACTTGCAGATTACAGCTTTGTGTGGGGCTCAGGCAGAGGCACATCATCAGGGATGCCCGTCCCTCAGGAGGTGCCCAGTTTATGGTCCCATTGCCTTTCACCCCGCTGCGAGGGCCTGCGCCCAAGGCCCTTCATGCTACAGAGCCCCAAGGCTTTCTGCTGTAAAGCAGCTGCCCTCCGTACAAGGTTAATTCTCTGGTTCTCAACGATGCTGCCATTCGTAACAAATAGTCCACGATAATAAATACCTTAGTGAGATCAAAAGGTCCTTAAACAGCCTTAACAAGAATAATAAAAAAAAAAAGAATCAGGGAAGTGCAATTTGTTTCTGTTCTTCACCACTTTCCTTCTCTCCTCTTTGCGGAAGGTGGTGGCTCCATAACTTTTACATTTCAAAGACCCACAGCCCATTGTACGCAGAGAACCGGGCTGAGTGCTTTATGTTTTCCGTAGTTTAGTCCAGCGGTTGTCCCACTAACCAGCCTCCTGCCAAGGGAAAGGGATTCCTCCCTTCGCCTGCTGACAGCATTTTCGCTTTGAAAGCGAGAGTTGACTACTTCTTAATTAGTGCTGTCATGAGCTGGTCACTGAGGGCTGGGAGTCTCGCGCAAGAGCTCGGCTATTCACTCCTGCTCGCGGCTGGCGTGTCCTGGGGACGCGAATCCAGCACAGCCTCAGCTGCTGCTGCCGGCAGCTCCTGGGGATTCTCCTAATGGCCCGATTTAAACCATGAAACGTGTCTCAGAAGCCTTGCAAATAACCACAGTGCTCTTTATAAAGAGCACAGAGATTGATATGTTATAAAAGAGTTTCCTTTCAGACCCCAGGTATCCCGAGGTGCTTTACAAAATAACATTCGGGACCTGCCAGCTCAGATTTTCCCGTTGCGATTCTGCTCGTGAAGCTGCTCGCCCAAATTCTGCTCAATCACACACACAAAATCATTACGCTCTGAAGAACATACCTGTTTGCAGAGGAACATGAGAAATTATTACTATCAGTAGTATTTGTGTTTAGTACTAAAGCTCCTAGAAAGGACCCCGGGGCAGGAGGTGCGCTGCAGTGTGTGCTACACGAACCAGAGCAAGCGATGGGGACATGAAATGACAGCAGCATCACCGCCAGCCCCATGCGCCATCCATGCCCTACTTCACCCACACAGCACACCAGAAGCAATGTCACCAGCCAGCACGTCTCGCACGACAAGGCAAGAGGATGCACCTAATGCGTGATAAAATTCCTACTTTTTGTCTTAAACAATATTTAATCTTCAAAGTACCAACAGCAAATAAAGACGGAGACTTTCTGACCAGACTGCACTGCAGTTAGCACCTCTCCATGTCCCATAGTGCAGATTCCCGTCAGATTGCTGGGCTTGCAAATACTCATATTTTCCTTTGTGTGTTGGTTTGAATCCACACAAAATACAGGATGAATTTCCTTTGAAGAAAGGGGGGAAGCAGTATGGCAACAAGCCGAGGTAGGTATTGAGTTACTTTCTGTAATTCATATTCTCTCTAACGAGAGGCTTGCGAGGAAGGTATTCCTGTGGTCGCTCTTCCAGTCAGACAGGTAGAACAACAAGAACACCAGACAGGTCTGTGTAATCTAGAGATGGCTTTGAACCAGCTCCCAGGACACGAGCACTCCTGAACTTTGAAGGTATTTAGATCCAAATCTGGACCTGCGCTTTGTGGTTGACCATTTATCCCGCTCGCCCACCGCAGTATGTGTATATATATTCTCTTTTTTCAACGACCCAGATCAGAACGTGAGATGTTAACAGCTTTTGACTTCAAGGCAATTGTCGGCATCTCAGATTTCTGAGTTACATTTGTAAAAATGAGAGGACCATGCAAATGTGCCTAGCAAATGACTTGCAGCATTTTCCTGAAAATATTACTCCATTTTGCAGATTAGCCCAGCTCAGAACACTTAGAAAATCAAATAAAATCAGGAATACAGTAGGAACACACGTAGTAGATGTAATAGCTTTTGTGATTCCTCTGCCAGAGCACTTTATCAAATCCTTTTTTTTCCTGCTCAGATCAGCACAGTAACTTCTGAGTGCTTGAGACAACGTCCTCGTCCAGAGACAAGGATCCTAAACAAGTACAGGATTCCCTGACAGCAGCTAGATACCTTCCTGGGAAAATCAAAATTTCAATGAATTTATCAAGAGGCTTTCAGGCCAGGAGGGAGGGTGATAAAGATCCAGAGTTCAGGCCAAAGCAGCTCCCTGAATGCAGTCCAACAACTTGAGTTCTCAGATGAGAACAATTCTTTTAATCTTTTAAAGGCATTTCAAATTTATTACTCAACAGAGCGGCTGCAGATGCTTTGGGTAGGTTCTGCCTGCGTAGCTGCACCTGCCTGCACCAGCCCCATCACAGCGTTCTGCTCCTTGGCTGAATAAGTTTGCAAATATCCTGCCCTAAACATTTTATGAATGCCAACGATTAGGTCCCATAAACTCATCACGGATGGAACTTTGAATTTTTCCTTTGTGAGCATCAAGGTCATTAAGAGTCACTTGTTGCAGCAGCTGCGGGAAAGGAGTTGGGATTTGAGGGGTAAGGACAGCCAAGGAATCAAGGTGTAATTTGTAAACCTGATAATCAGCTTAGAAGAAAGCATCCCACAGGGTTTCGTGGTGTCACTTGTGATATTCTCACAGCGGGTACATATCGCAAGAGTGGACAACGGAGTCTCTAAAATCTTGTAGGTCTTTTATCTGTACAGTTACATTTCAATAAGCTTTGAAAATAATAGACCGTTCATTAATTTTCGCTCTCAATGGGAGAGGCACCCATGAAACTACAAGCTAAAATTTGGCCCTTGAGTTAAATTTGGTGGCTCTGTAACCTGGAAAGCTGAGGCTGTGTTAACAGGGGAAAAAAAAAATATTTCTTGGGAGAGGAACTTTTCCTTCTTTTGAAGTCAGAATGGATTTGCAAGGGTCTTATGTGATGAGGGGACAGTTTTAAGTAGAGGGGATATGTGTATAATTTTAACCATGTAAATAGTCCTTTGCAGCCTGGGAATCTTCTGACTTTTCAAGGCTTTAAGAAGTTGGCACTGCATACTTGTTAAAATCAGTTTAACCACTTGCCAAGAGGTTTAAAGAAAGACGACACCTATTTTGCATGAATAGTAATATTACTCTGATGAATTTAGTTATACTAATGGGAGAGCTTAAAGAATACGCTCCTGCCCATGATGGATTTTTTAAGGCAAATAATAAGGTTCTGGAAGGTGTAACCTAAAATAGACATTTCATAAAAGATTCATCCTTGAACAAAAATGTCATGAAAGCATGAAATGAAAAATAGACGACAATCAGAATTCCTCTTGAAGTGCTTTGTAGTAATTATTTTAAAAAATCCTCACAAAAGACTCTTTTCAATTGCAGAGTAGCAAGTGAGGTCTGTATGGTTCAAGGCCAAATAATTTCTGCAATGGAAAAAACAGCTTCAGTTCTTCAGTTCTGATGTAAGGTATTTTAAATGGGCACAGGCTTCAATTACTGCTTTCTTTTCCCCAGCTTCTGTGGGACATGAATTGCTCACAGATAAACCCCCTGCTCTGCAAAGTGATGACCAGCATCATTTGCAGCTCTAATGCTCCTGATTCCACAGTGATACCAAGTATCACAGCCTTTGGAAAAGGGTCAGGGGGCTTGTGGCACCACACATGGGGCTGGAGACCCCTTCTTGCCAGTCCCCAGCTGGTCCGGTCATGCTGGTGGATGGAGTCTGCCCCTGGGTGGCTTAGAGTAGACCAGGTTGGGAAGATCAGACTGTGTCCTCTCTCTTGCCTCCTTTGCATCCTGCTTGCACCCCATAGACCCCACAACCAGCTCTTTGCTCTTCCAGCATGTTGCTGGAGAGTGAGGGGTTGCCACAGAGCAGGGGAAGAGCTACGCTTCCAGCCCTCGTCCTTGTCATTGCTGCAAGTCAAGGACATGAAAACAGCATCTCCCCAACTCTGTATAGGTGTGTCATGGAGAGAAAGACAGGACCAGCACAGGCACTTAAGAGCCATGCATGGATGGCTAGACACCATGGTGGTATCTAACTGTTGTGATCAGAGGAGCATCTAATGACAGTACTACTGATCCAATCTTTAGATAGCACTTTAAATTACTGCCACGGTAGAAGAACATCCCCACCATGGTGGTGCTAGATCTGCTCTAGATGAAGATATTTTCCTATGACAGAGTTGCACTTTTAAGTCATTCAAGATGTAGGAATGGTCTGGAAAGCGTCAGCAACCAGAGAATCAGTCAGGCTTCATCCCGTATCAAAGAAACTCTGCTGATCTATACCACCACAAGACAAGTACGCACCACCTTCCTACCTCAGGTCTTAGTGGTGGCCCGAGTGGAAGATGGTTGGAACGATACATGTATGAGATAACCCTCAAGTATCTCCAAAAGCCCAACTGCCAGCCGAGCCTACTGTGCTCCTCTTGGAGACAGGCCCATCCCTGCCTGTTTGGGGTTTTTTGTAGTGATGCCCAAGCAGTGCAAATGGCTGAGAATCAGCGAGGAGCCCGCTGGCGCATTGGCAAGCGCTCACCAGTGCCTCGACATGCAGGGTCCTGTTCGGCAGCCAATGATGGCAAAGGGCAGAGCGAGCCAGGCTTGGCTGTCGACGTCTCCCACCCATCCTTTCCTATCACCCAGGGCTATTTCACACTGTCTGCACTCACCACTCTTTCATCTCTTTTATTTTTCCTTCTTGTGTCTCGTGCAGGAAAAGACATTTCCCGAGCTGCCAAAACCCAGCCTGGCTCCGCCAGCGGGTGCCGGATGAGACCTCTGCACCGCAGGGAGTGAGTAGGGTCATTTCCCAGCTCCTCAGCGGGGAAGAGCTGCTTGTGCATCCATGGCA
Source organism: Buceros rhinoceros silvestris (assembly GCF_000710305.1). Classification (NCBI taxonomy): domain Eukaryota; kingdom Metazoa; phylum Chordata; class Aves; order Bucerotiformes; family Bucerotidae; genus Buceros; species Buceros rhinoceros. The sequence continues at coordinate 16,366 of NW_010395939.1, forward strand.
CAACCGGTTCCCACCTCTTTTGGGGGATCACTCAGCAGCACAGGATTGGTCCCCAGGGAGGAGAGGAGCAGGCAGAGCAAGACAAAGGGTTGACATTGCTAATTGTATGTACAAATGTTGGCAGTTTTTAATGTATGCAGCTTCGCTCCAAGACTGCTCTGTGCCTGCCTTGCCCAGAGGAGCCAGGCTTACTCCCCAGCATCCCTGGAACGTGGGTGACAGTGGCGTCATTCTTCCCTCGAACAATAGCGACTTGTTCAACAGCTCCATACCAGGCTGGTAAAACTCTAAATGTTCAAGTGTGTTTGAGTTGGGGCTTAGCTAAACAAAACTCGTTTTCTGAGGCAGGCCGAGGGGTTCTCACAAGCTGCACGTCTCTACAGCCCAGCTCAGACCCGCTCCCCGCTGTCCTTTCCCCCAGCATCCTTGTCCCTCTCTCTTCTTGTTTATGTGGTTCAGCCCTTTGGCAATTCTAATTTTGCCCCGAAAATCCTCCTGGTCCTTCTTAAACCTGGGGCTGACCCGCATTTAAGACTGCAGTGTTTGAAGCAGAACCGATTCCCCTCCAGCAGATTTTAATTTTAAACTAACTGCTGCTCTTTGTTTCCAAATGCTTTGTTTAAAATTGCTTCAATGTGTAGCTTTCTGAAAAAAAAAAATATTTTCCCTTTTCCGAGGCTTTTCTGGCTTTGGATTTTTCCCTCCTGATTTTTAGGACTTCTCTTTCTTCTTTCCTGAGGAAATGCTACCCCCCAAACCAGATCTCCTGCAAACTGCCTCTGGACTTTCCCGCAGATGCATAACCTATCTGTGCCTCAGTTTGTATAGGGGTAGAAAACCGGGGAACATCATTTCCCTGCCTCAAAGAAGTTGGGTGAGACTTAATTAAAGTAACTAATGCCTACAAAGTGATGCTGTACCCTCAGGTGGACAATCTGTATGGAAAACACACCTCTAAGAGTGCTATAGGTGCTGCAAGATGAAGATGTAACAACTGGAGATCACAGGGACTTCACTGTGCTCCTCTCCTCCTCCAGCAACAGCACGGCCTCTGCATCTGTTTCCCCAGAGGGACTCGTTCAGAGCCTGCAGAGGGAGAGCACTGAGGGGAGCTGGGCACCCCTCTCGCCTCCTGAGATGCTCTCTGGGCAGGGACGTGGCACCCAGCAGCGGTGGCAGTGTGCAAGGTTAGTGCTCGACCTTGGTGGAGCCCCTTGGCTGTTGCTGGAGGGCACAAACAGCTCCTGAGGCAGACGCCAGGACTCCCTTTCTTCCAGAGCCCCTTCAAAGACCTTAGAAATGAGGAAATGCAGTGCTCCTGTGATGTGACAGCAAGAGGAGAAGCGCTTGTGATCAAGGAGGAGCAAGAGTCGGTGAAAGCGGCAAGGTGCTCAGCCTGGATTTAACACAGCTCCTGTCCCACGGCAGCAGGGGAAGCTGCGAGGTGATGCAAGTCCTTGGACAGAGACTCGGAACCATGTGGAGGCTGAACCCCAGGAGCCTCTGGGGACGAAGGGGTGACCCAACCTGCTGCTGCCGGCGGGCTGGGCCGTGCTGTGTGGAGACAGTGGCCTTACCCCAGGACTGCGCTGCACCCATAACCCAGCACACCCAAGCACCCATGGAGAGCCACTTCATCCCCTCCAGGCCCCAGGGTCACCGGTGCCTCAATCTGCCCTGAGCATCACAGCAGGGGGACTGTCTGATACAGAACAGGCTGGGGTGCACCGCGGGGCTGTACACACATACACCATCCGGTTTTTACAGGTTCGCTCCTTCCCTTGAGTTTCTGCAGAAGGCTGCTGGGGCTCCCTCCATGGAACTCCGATCTGTTGGGTGCTGCTACCGCCCTCCTCCTCGCCATGCATCAGATAACTCTTCCCAGGGGAAGTTAACTACATTAATATGTATGAAGACAACCCAAAACCAACCAAAAAAAGTTACATTTTCTGAAAGACAGCAACATACCTGCACTCTCTCAGCAAACCTATGCTGCCTACACGATCAGCGCAAGCCCATGGCTCTTTGCAAGCGCAAGGACATGCATATTTCATTACAATGACATTCCAGCCACCTACGACAAAAATAATTAATGACTCCATAATGGCCCCAACAAGGGTTTTTTTCTAAGTATAAGAATAGATTAAACTTTATTCCCAGTGAAAAAGAAAAGCTATAGATCATTTTGAGCTGGAACAAACAGATAGATAAAAATGTAACAGTGAGTAATATAAGTCAGTAATTCCTGATTGACCAAAATAACCTCAACAAGTGCTGTATTTTTACCTCAGTGTTTCCAGAAACAGTGTTTACATTCTTCAGGTGGAAGAAAACGCTATTTTTGGTTGAAAAGAGTTTCATAAGATGCCAGTGGAAAAGGAAGCTAAACCAACTGCAGGTGACAGGAGCTGCCTGCGGCCATCGCCATGCAGCTGGTATCATCCACCAGCCCCGGCAGCATCCCCATTCCTGAACAGCTGGATCTGCAGCAGCTGGTTGGGACACCAGGGGATGAAAAATGTTATTGTGGTCGCAAACCACCATGTTTACAGTTGGATGGGAATGTTGCATGTGCTGCATGTAGTATTGTGCTCCTCTCTCAAAGGAGATCATTGCTGAGAAAGAGGCTTTGTCTCAGCTGCTGAAGTCCGTGGGTGTGAGGGCAGCTTTTTGGCACTGTTAAGCTGGCAGTGGTGCGTCCCACCTTGGGCCAAAGCTCAGTGATTTGCCCTGTGCAAGCCCAGGACACCACAGGGGAGCATGCTACACTGCAAAGCCAAAGGGTGCAAGCTGTTGAAGGAGGAGCAGCAGGACCACTGCCACACCTAAGCACTTCAGAAACCATTGCTATACAATAAACTTTGCTTTGTAAAGAGCCTGAAGGAGTTAAATTTGTTTCCTGGATTCAGAAACCTGAGGTTTCCCATGCTGAGGCTTTACTGTGCCATGGCACCCCCCGCTCAACACTTCCCACTGTCCTCAATTTACTGTTCTGCCCCCAGTTCCACTCTTCCCTTCAGTTCCTGCCGAGCAGGGTGGAGCCCTGGTGATGTTTTGCTAATTTCCAGCCAGCTCCAAAACCGAACATAAGAAACACAGGTATGGGTTCAAGCACCACTGAGCAATCTCAGCACTTAGCTCCAAACACCAGAGGAGTCTCACTGGAAAGTTAAAGCTAGCAAAAAGCTCTTAAAGGATATTTAAAAAGTAAAATACAAACTTCAAACAGTCACCATGGGAATAAAATTGTCAAGTGGCAGTTTCAACTGCCAAATGCTGCCATATGATATTATTTATTGCCTTCCACTGGCTACCTTTGTCACATCCCCCATCACGCTAACAGCCCTTCTGTTATTAACCATGAATTTCATGGTCATTAACTTGAGTTCAGCAAGTCACAGATGACTTTATTAGGCAGGACCTTGATAATCACCATTTTAATTGCCCAAGCCGTCCTCTATGCCCACCCTGAATGCCAGCTAATTTTAAGTTGAAGCAACATTATCCTTTCTATTGGGCAGCTCAGCGTGCCATCACATGGGGCACTTTGCCAGCAAAAGAAACTCAGGGTATGAGCTTTCCCAGTTCTGTGATAAGGCAGAAGTGAGGCCACAAGAACCACATTCTGCTCAAGGTTTTATTAAAAAGACTAATGGAGAAAGGAGGGGAGACAGCAGTCAGTCAACAGACTGGGTCAGGTTCGCGGTCACCAAGTCCAGCAGCTGGTCAACAACAGAGAACAAAAGAATCCCAGAAAGAAAAGCCTTTTACAAGCGGTTGTGTCGTACGTGGCTGTACCCACCCTACAGAGGTAGCACAAGCAGGTTACACCAGGAGCAAACACCACATTGGCACTGCTAAAGCATAAATTGTCCTGCTGCAAATTCCCCCTCCGTACACCATCACAGACCCCAAGCCGTTGTGCCCAAGACGGGCAAATAAACCCTTTCGGCTGGTCTGACAGGAGAGAAGTGATCCTCTCTATCAAAGAGAACGTGGTTTAGAACTGAAACTCAAGTGAGAGCTGTGCTAGTCACGCACTTGGCCATCAGCTTTGGAGCTGGCTTGTGCCTCAAGCACGAAGCATCATCTCCCTGTGCGTTATCATCAGTAGCAGGGCATGACTGTTCACTCAGCCTCCTGGGGTAAGAGGTTCCCTCCCCACTGTCCCATCAGCTCTTTGAACACCGACCCTCACAGACCTGGATTTCCCCGCGAATAGGTGACCTGCAGCAAAAGGTACCCCCAGCACTCTGCGCTGGTTCTTGGTCTGCACTGGAGATAGTACGACTTGTTTTGGGTATCAAAGTTACAGAACTAAAAAAACGTTGTCCCCAACCCAAAATCTAACAAACACACACCCACCCCCCAACAACTGAAAATAGTAGTTCTGAAAGTTCATTTTTTTCCTACTGCACTGTGACCAGCACAGGATATGATTTCTGTGAAACTTCAAATTTTGAAGTGTAAGAAAAAGTGGATAAATATCCAGCAAACTGGATTCCACACCAAGCTAGGCTGTATGACCGGCACGGACAAATTCATTTCTGCATGAACTGTGTTAAAGCACATTCACATCCTCAGGGCATGCAAATGCCAGGTTGCCACGCTGCAGCTGACACAAGCCCAGATACAATTCTCAGCTCTCAAAAAGAAAATTAAAAAAAAATTTTAAATCTCCCAACAACTCAAGCACAGCCTTCCCGGGTCAACACATCCTTCCGCAGGCACAGGGAATCTTCATGGATATGCTGCAGGACCGCGGCCTTAGAGCTCTCCTTCAATCACCACCGCATTTTGTACAGCCCCGTCCCGATAACTTTTATTGCACAGTTTAAAAACATATTATAGCACGTGATCAATAATTGTGTTAGCTCTGTATGTGTGAGTGGCTTTAAGCTGCAGCTTATACTTGGTAATGAATGTCAGAGTGCGTATTAATAAAGTAAATCGCTGTGGCGCGGTGCCAGGATATGTACGTCTGTAACCTAGTGCCGCTCAGTTTTCATGTTGTGTGAACCGTAATATACAGTAGCAAGGAACAGGCGTTCCTACTCCCTTCGGATTGTACAGATGTTTTGTGCTCCCAGAGAATATTCTAAAGAGAGACGTATGCTCTTAGTATGTATCTATTGTAATATTATTAGCCACACTCCTAATTAATCCTTAGGAATTCCAGGCATTTTTCGTTTAGTTCTTAGCAAAGGAAAGGGAAAAAAAAAAGGTGCCTTAACAACTCTTTGCGTCGCAGAGTTCATAAATGAGCCCATCACCCTATACCAGAACTGCTATAATTTTATCGGAATGAAAACCATTCTCTTTGATCTCCTCCAGTTCTTAAATCCAGCAGTTGTGTATTCAAACATCAATGGAAATGTGGTTTCAAGCTTCCTCTTTCATTATCTTTCTCAAAGATAAAAAAGAGCAAAAGAAAAAAAAGTTCTGAGCTTTAGAGATGAGGCAATATTTTTACAGTAATTTCTTTATCTGATTTCATCCTGTTTACAGAAGCTGCTGTTTGGAAGATCTCTCCCCCCCCCATCCCCATTTTCAAGATGGCTTTTCTTTAAATAAACGTATATTAAAAAATAGAGCAGTCAACGGCGTCAGCTTCCTGCTTGCTCTTTATTGTGAAGGAGATAAGGCTGCTAAACACGGTGCTATCTGACTTTGGTTCGGTGGTGACCTACATGGATCGAGATGGAGATTTAATGATTAAACTTCACTCCTTTATCTTCAGCAAAGTGGTAGGGGGGAGGAAAGAGTACCCAAACAAACTACTTGTGTTCTGGCATGATAGAATTACGGTTCAGTGCAATAATTAACTATCTGGCGCATTCCTGCAAGGCTGCAGATGTCATTAATGGCTCTGAAATGCCCCCTCACTGTTGTCATAACCCAGAGCTCTTCTCAGAGCCAAAACAAGCCCATACCCTGAAGAGGATCACGGCTGGAAATACACTTCGTCCCTTCTCAGCTGATTCATACAGACCACAGGTGTGTTTCATCCTTCATATACCAGTGATAGAAAAATTTAGGAGCAAATTCAATTAAAACAAAACAGGTCCTTGATCTGCCGAACCCACAAAGCCGCTTTAAGCTCTTCCATCCGAGGCCCTAGACTCCAATCTCCTCCTAGCTCCATTACGGCTCTTGAGATGTATCTCGATCTCTCACACCCAGATAACACAGCCCATTTTGCTGATGGTTACACATTCAGTGTCTCTGAACAAACTGGGAGAAGACAACCCTCTGGGTGTTCCCTGGCTGTTCCTCCTACACTCAATCAAATCCATTGCAAGTAGATTCTAAAGATCTTGAATGAACCTGCTGCAATGCAAACTTCAAAAGGGCTGGCACTTCAGTTCGATGGGCAGTAAAAACTACACCTACTTAAGCACACAACCCTCACATAATGAAAAAAACTCTGGCAATGCATTCCAAACCCAAGCGAACTCAAAGTCTGACCTAGGTTCACTGTAGGGCTCCTGAGTTTTGTAAGCAGACAGATCCAACTGTGGACACTGGCGGTGGTTTTTATTTTCCCATGAAAGCCACATGACTCTCAGCAAGTTTAATGAAGTTTGTTCTTAGCATTATTTCAAACCTCCAGGGCTGCTGTCACCCACATGGATCAAACCAGCAGGGTTTATCTGCATCAGCTCCCACTAGACACAAAAAGCAGCAGCCATCAGCCCCAACTTCTGCAACACCCAGAAGAGCAACAAGGTCCCTGTGCCTCCAAAACCAAAAAGATGAGGATGACATCAACAGCAGAACTCACTCTTCACCTTGGAGCAATAAAGTTCATTAAAAGAAAGAATGAATTTAGGATCTTACCTTCTAAAAATCCCCACAGAGCTGCAAGCCCAGCTATTTCCTGTGCCAGAGGAGGTGTTCTGCCCAGAGACCCAAGGCAGCCCCAGCAGCACCACCTGCCTGCCCAACTGGGAGCATTTACCTTAATTAACGAACACACATGGAGCTGAGAGAAGCATTTCTGCCCCCTCCTCCTCCTCCCAAAGGTTACCACAAAACCTGGCTGCCCCTCGTCGGAGGGAGGTGATCAGTATGAAGAGGTCCATTGGTTTTGTCTTTTCTCCTCCCCTGTGCTGGAGTGGGGTGGGAAGAGCAGTTGTCCTTGTATGATGCTGCTGGGTGGGTCTTCCATATTCTGAGGAGCGGCTTGGGCAAAGGTCAAAGTCAATTTTATCACTTTCCAGAGCGCTTTTCTACCATCTTTAATGGCCTTCCTATGTTCCCCACCTCCCTTTGACCACGTGATAGTCCAACATCTCAGAAGTTTGACTAGGAAACCTGACATCAGCTTCTTCCTACAGACCATTCCTGGCTAAAAGTGCTGGGAGGAAGTGGCCTGCAAATGCAAAGCTTGCCCCTGGTCAGGAGAGAGGAATTTCATCCTGGAATGCTATGAATGCTGTCACAGCCAGAAACTGCTTCCAGGAGATGCTCTTTAGTGCGAGGGGAGATGCGGCGGCAGCAGCTCTTCAGTTACGTTTTGCTGATCTCTGTGCTGCCTGGTATTAGATCATCGGCCGTCTCGTTAGCGCTGGAAAGTTTGTCACTTTAGATTCCTACCGACTGCCATCACAGCTTGACATTTTAGTGCTAAGGAATCAATTAGCTAGAGATGGGAAACCAGATTTTGGTATAAATAATAAAAAAAAAAAGTAGAGGACAACACTCACTGATAAGCCCTCTTGCTCCCACATCTTTCTGAAGAAGTGTGGGAAGGAGAGCAGACGTGGGGGATAGGCTGGATGGAGAGGTGCTGTAATGAGCTAAAGCTATCTTGGACTGAGAGATCGAAAGTGAAGAGGATGCCCAAGTCAAACTTCAGGGACTAGTTTCAGAGTCCCATAAGAGTAGCAAATATGAACTACCCTGTATTTGGGGACATCTGGTCTTGAAGCTGTTTCAGTTTCTAAACTTCATTATAAATCTTCTTAAAAATTGAAGCATGAGGCATTTGGCAGGAGAGAGCAAGGAGATGGTAGAATTTTCCAGCCTTGTGGAAAGAAAATCAGAAATACTTCCATGCCGCCGCATGAACCGTGTTGCTTGTCACACTGATAGATTAGGGACATCGCATGAAGTAAAATAGAAAACAATTAAATGGCACGTGACCCAGGGAGGGGGTAGGTTTACTTTGCAGGATTTGCATCAACATTTTCTTTGGCTTCGATCCAGGTGGCTCAGCACCCCTTTGAGTCACTTAAATCCAACTTTGAAAGCAAAACTCTGTCAGAACTTCTGAGTCTCACCCAGCTTCGCGTTCGCACCAGGGGAACGGTAAATCTCACACAAGGTGCTCGCGAGGGCCACAAATCTCCTCTGAAGGTCTCTGTTCTTTCCACACACACAAAAAAATTTGTAGCAATCTTCACGTGGTGTTGAAGCTTTGTGATGAAGATTCAACCCAGCCCCGTACAATCTGATGCCAGATTTTCTGGACAGGGTTGTAATGGGGCAATAAAGCTCAGCTCCACCTTCGAGTCTTTGTTAAACTCAGAGAGATGGTCCATGACGGGATTTTGTCCAGCAGGCTCTAGAAGAGGGGTGTAGGGGGGTCTAATGCTGAGTCCAGATGTGCCCCCTTTCCCTGATGCTGAGCAGTCAGTGGCTGATCTGGGGCTTGCCTTCAGACTCGCCAGCGACAGAAGGTTTGTGCACAGATAATAAGCAACCTGGTGCACATTAAAGAGCAGCTCTAGGTCTGTTCCAGCGGATACTTAAGATCTGTCTATTTTATGGCAAGGTTTGCAAGCATAGAGCAAACTTTTTGTTCTGTAAAGTTCAGAGCAAGCTGCTGGCTCACTCCAGCAACAATATTTGGGGCCTTGTGATTATTTTATTTAGAGCTTTTTTGCAATTAACCTCGACCCTCAAAGTCTTTCTGTTTTGATGAGGTTGTTTTCATACGGTGCAAGTTGAAAGGGGGCTGTGACAGCTACGCAAATGTATTGTAATCATATTTGAGCCATTTTTTCTTCTTCATCTGTTTAATGTCATCTGTGCTGCCAAAGTAGCTAATCCTTCAGGGCAAAACTGAGTAATGGGAACTGACTTTCCTGATTTACTGTCTCTGTATGCAGCTATGTAAGTGCGGCACGGCTGGATCGGTCTGAGCTCCTCTAGCCTCATTACTCAATTACCATTTCTTTTACAACTGAACGTTAACCTCATGATAACCATTAGCTGTTGTCAGAGTCGTTGCATGCATACAACAGTCTCTGTAGTTGTTTAGACTGAAATAAATTGAAATTTGGTTCTGAATATAAATCCAAACTTGAATTTACCCAGCACCTTGGAAGAGCTGTAGGGCCATTAGCAAGAGGGTTTAATCTGGCAAGTAATGGGGATGAGGACGAGTTTGCATGGAGACAGGTCCTTCCTTGCTGTTGGACTCAGACCCTTTCTTGGGACATAGAGACAGACACTGCTCTCACACCGCTGCTGCTCCAACCTTAAGCTTTTGAGTCTGGATCCCTTTCACACATATGTGATCAAGCTGTGAATGTGGAGTTAGCTTCAGCCTCCTGGAAAAGATGCGTGGAGGGGGGGTGTAAAGGGGGATTTCACATCATGTGTTCTGCTCTAGACTTCTTTGCTTGTCAGTCAATAAACAAATGTAAAAATCTTCCTCCAGAAGTGCTTATACTCGAAAGTCACCAGCGGTGGACAAGAAGAGCCTGGTGTTGTGGCATGTCGGTGTCTTACAACAGTTGGGTTTCTTCTCGCTGTTCTGCTTCATGAAGCCATCCGGAAACTTGCTTCATTCTGAAGCTGTTTAGTGGAAAGAAGTTCTGGAGTGGGAGTAGGGAAGGTTTAGTTTTGTCCCCTTACCTGTGCGGCAGATCTTCTTTTCTCCCACCAGCACTGTGATCTCTTTTCAGTGCCTCTGTGTTCCCTACCACGTCTTTTGCTGCTAACAGGGCATTGATAATGTACTCTCGTACTTCAAAATCATGTCTCAAAAATTAATTTCTTAGGTCCTTCTCATTTTTCTACACATCCCCTGACACACATTTAGCCACCTAGAACTGTAATTGCAGCAATTACTTTAACATCCAGGCAAACACAGGTCCTAGCACCCTCCCAGAGAGCCTCTTAGCACATTTGCTTAATGCTTTTAATTACAGTTGTTAATATGACAGATTGATAAGGCCTTTGACAGCTTCTGTTCAGGCTGTGATGGTCTGGTACTCAGCAAATGCTCCAAAGATGCTTGGAAGAAGCAGCCTACACAGGAAGGAATGTTACTGAGTCAAAACCAGATCCCAGAGCACAGTATAAAATTAAAATGTTTTTTTCTTCTCTTTTTAATAGGGAGTTTTTCCTCCTTCACCTCCCAGTGCGAATGTGGATGTATGAGCAACGAAGAGCAATGGGAAAGGAAATGCAGGGAAACCACACAAAGATTTACTGGAGCTTTAGCAAAATATTATCATTCTTAATGTTTGTCGGCATGTGGCAATTTTCTTTGAACCAGGGGATAGTTGAAATTCCTTCCTGCTTTGAAGACTTAATTTTCTCCCATAAAGATGATGGAGACTGTCTTGAATAACTTCGGGACTTAGACATACTCTTTGCTGAGCACAGGCATGTTTTGCACCATGTATATTTTATTTGCCACCTGCCAGCTAGCGTCCATGTGTTCCCAAAGTCTAGAGGTCACAGACAAATCTTGAGCAAACACATTTGCTAAGGCCCACACCTTGTGTTGGATGTGCATGACCTGAGCATCCCCCACGCACACAGACAGAGCTCGACACCACTTGTTAAATAAAGTTTCCTCAAGAAATGTCTCGGTTACTCTGAATACAGCTGGGCCAGGACTTCACCCGCTCTCTGGTTTGGCCAATGCAGAATGGACAAGGAATCTTTGGAGGTGACAGGAAAACTCACTATGTCCCAGCCCTGGGGACCATTACAAAGTAGAAGATGGGTACGGGGCATGAAGAAAGCAAGTCGGTGTAAAACACACAACTCTTGGGTTGGGAGGCACTGAAAAGGACAAATAGATGAAACTGAAGCAGACAAATTCAAAATAAAACCTTAGACATAGCAGCCATTGTAGAGTATTTCTGAATGGCTGTTGTGCCTCTGTTTGTGTCTGCAGACAGTTAAGTAGAAAGAGACTGTTGTCTTTACTCGCACACATTCCCTCGCCCTGAGTTAACTTCCTTGGGCAGAAAAGTGCCCAGAAATAAACTGTCATAACCACTGAGTTGAACTGCCAAGGGGTGGTGAAGTGTCCAGCTCCAATGTCTTCAATCAAGACCGGTTTCCTTCTTTGAAGATATGCTTCTGCCAAGCACAAGTTGTACCTCAGTCAGACACCAGTTATTGGACTCGATACGGATGAAATCTAATGGCCCATGAAATAAAGGTCAGCAGAAAAAAAGATTATTGAATGGTTTCTTCTGGCTTCAAGTATATGAATCTGCAAAAGGTTGTCAACTCATACCCACCGTCACGGTGTTTTTCATGGTATCCTTTGATAACGGGATTAGGAAGTACCAATATTAGTTCAAAAAAGCTGCTGAAAAGTCTCTGACATTTGGTCATTACCAGCCTCCAGTCACTATCGATCGGTGTCTGCACCGGAGCCGGTAATCCAGCGCAGGGAGGGATCGGCGTCAGCTGCAGATAGGTTGAAGATCGATACGGAGGCTGGCCGGAGGGATGCTGCATGGCACTACCCTCTCCAGCACTCATGATGGGAGCCTAAGGCTTGCTGTGGGTATTTTAATAAGCTCATCCTGGCTTTTGTGTTTTAGCAGATTATTCTGCCAAGCAGTTTGGCAGCATTCTCGTTTCCCAAAACAGAGGAATCACCATTTTGCTGAAGAATTTACTATCAGAAGCGACCGCCCTGCATGGAACAGCGTTCCTGAAGCATGAATATTTCATGGGACTGGTTTTGGGGAGATTATTTATGGTTGAGTTTTCATGGCCAATAAGTAGATTTTCGTGACTATCAGCACTTCTTTGGTAATTTAAAATTTACTTGAAAAGAAAAAGAAGCAAACCGAGGCTGTATGGGTACAACCAAGGTCTTGTGCTCTTACAAATACCACAATAAAAGTATACTGGTTCGTAAGAATACTTTGAAATATTTAAGAGAGTATCAGCAGG
>NW_010395939.1:28623-51435 GCF_000710305.1 Buceros rhinoceros silvestris
CAGCAGGAAATATATACACATGTATATGTATAACACCAGCACTTCGTGAAGTGTGTGGGAAGGAGAACATTTGGGAGTCAGCACATTTCTTCCCAACTATATTAAGTGCACCCAAGGGTGAATTTTTTATTTATTTGGACTTTTCTTTAGAACTAACCCCTATGCTGCTTTGGATTTCTGGACATGAAAAATAACAACAAGCTTTACAAACACAAAAGGCGCAAAACCATCATCAATATAAAAAAGGTGCTGACACCACCCCTGCTTGTACGGCTGCTGCTGCCCTGCCAGCCCCTTTGTCCAGACACCGCTGGGACGGGATGGTCCCAAAGAACTGAGATCTCTTCTCAAAACAGTCAGACCTGCCTGGAGCTGGGGCAGCTGGAAGCTTTTCCTGATGTTCCCATGAGCTGTCTCACCATACATCCACCATGGTCTGCCCCCAGCAAGGGGTATTTATGTCTGAGTTTTCAAGGGGAGAGTTCATATTTAATGGGAAGTATCATCTTTGTGTGAAAATCAGTTTGAAACATCCCTGGGCTTGTGAGGTGCAGAAAGCTTTGACAAAATATTTGAACTATGTGTAGTTCCTTGGATATAAGAGTCTTGCCAGAAATATAACAGTTTTGATAAAGCTCTTATTTGGAAAAATTTCTTAGCTCAAACAGAATAATTAATAAACCAGGAATACGGAAGACTGCACTGGCAGCCCGAGCAAGCGCTCTCCCTCGCTGTGAGCTCCTCTCAGTCTCTCCTGTTAGGATCACTCTGCTTTCAGAAATCTTCAAATAGTCATTTTTTCAGGAATTTGAATCAGATCTGAAGGTGCAATCAAGGAATCAGTTACAAAACAAGGGGGAAAAAATCTGCAGGGTAGGACAGTCAAATCCCAATTTTCTCTTTCTCGGTCACGTCTTGATGGTGCCAGTGGAACTTCTCCTGGTGGCCAAGGAAGAGAAGTGTCACGTAAACAGCCAGCCTAGCTTCTTCTGCCTTGCCTAGGCACCAAGCCAAGATCAAGCTACTGGTTTTTTCCCTCTGTCTCACTTCCAGGCTATTCTGCCTTCACATTAACCAGTCAATGGCCTGGCCTGACCTTGGCCCGGTCTGTCTCCCTTCCTTGCACCAAGTTTGGGATGGAAGCCCCTGCCCAGGTGTCAAGGTCCACTGAGAGCTCGCAGAAGTGACCCTGAGATCTTCCTGACCCTCACTGTGTTTGCTCATTTCCTTCTCAGCATTCTTTCTATTGCTTTTCAAATTAAGGTGCACGGGAAGCCAGAGCAGTTTCTGATCTCTCCTCCACCTAAAAAATTAGAACATCAAAACCAGTTTTACCAGCAATAAACGAAGCTACTTTGAAAAGTGAAGCAAAGGGATCTATCTGGAGTCGGTAAGACATTGTTAGGATCTCTTTGATCGGGAGCCTTAAATGAAAATTATCAAATGGCGCTTTAAAACATACACCCTTTTGTTTGATTAGCCTGCTGCAGATAACCTTTATTAAACCTGATCTAAAATTACAGCCATGCACTGGTGGTTCTTTGATGCCTTGGCTGTTTCATTTCCTGTTTATACTATGATACACGTTGCACTAGGAGATAAAGCACTTCTGAAGGATATTAAGACATGAAAGTCCCTTGGCTATTTGCTGGCACTGTTTTGATGTTTTCTTGCTCTCTAGAAATTAGCATATCCTTTTCAAAGACTGCCTCTGATGAGAGTAATCCTTTGCCATGATGTATTTGCTAAAAGTCATAAATGATAGTATATTGTGTAAAGAAATGACACATAAAAGGGACGATGCTAGATTATTGATAATGAGGCAACTTGTGCAACTCTGCTTTTGGCTTTTATAAAACACATTTTTGACACCATAAATACATTGAGCTTATATTAATGAGGATTTAATACTTCTGAGATTTTAGAAACTTGTTTAGAACAACTTTCAAAAGAAGTTTTTTTGAGGAAGTTTAATGTTTTCACTAATTTTGATAAGATGGTCTGTTAGGCACGTTTTGCTGCCTTCATAACGAGGAATGATGGAAAGGTTTTTAGCGTGGCTTTGCCAGCATTAAGCTGGGCTGGATGATTTATTTTATTAATTTGTATAATGTCTATTGCAATAGAAATGAGGTGGCTTAATTAGAGAAATTTGCAACAAAACGTTACCTTTCAGAAAAAAAGAACTCTGACACACATAAAAGCAAGGTTTAAGCATCTGATATCTGAAGGTGTAAATAAGTATCGCGCCACTGAAGCTTTGAAGTGACATTGATTTACATCACCAAAAGATCTGTCTCCCGTTGTCACTAACAAATGACCTGAGCATTTTCACAGAAGAGAATTCCGTGCCTGAATGACCTAGAAAATGAGGACCAGGGTGCTGGGATGATAGCGGGATGAGGAAGAGCAACAAGGGCCTGAAGATCTTCACCAGCCTCTTTTCAAAGGGCTTTTCAAAGTGCTTTGGAAGGCACGGTCCAAGTTAGGCTATAAAATTCCTGTGACTGTATGAAAATCATCATAAAATTTACTGAGTTTCGGTTGCACACGTGCTTGTGAATCGCCCTCACTAGCCCAAGAAGATCTGGGTGGTGATGGAGGTGTCGTGGGTCAGGCATGGGGTCATTGCTGGCACCACGCAGCGCAATGACTTCAGTGGAGTATGATAGAGATTTACACTGTGCTTCACAAGAAGTGCTTGCTTCAGGCAGACGTGGAGAGCTGAATTTTGTGTTTGCAAACCAGGTGACCCAAGTTACATACCTGCGGCTGCATGTAACACATCGGAGCGTGAGGGGTTTGGTACCTAAATTAGTAAACAGAATTTGCAGTGGCTCTGGATGCCTGAACTCACCCTTCTAAAAATCCAGTCCCTTATCTATCTGCCTTAACGTGGAGCTGAGCCCTCACCTTAGATCTCTCAGGTTGATAATCCTGCCCTCAGGACCTGAAGATCTCATCTGATATCCCCTGAAATCAATGGAACAATTGACTGCGGGTGGCAGCTCCAGGAGCCCTGAAGGAAATAAAGGTCACAGCCAGCCCTGCAAGGAGGAGGTACAGCTCTGCTGCCACCAGTACCTCTCCAGCAGGCACTAGCAACCACTCTAATCAGCACAGGGCTAGTCTCCACCTCTGTGCATCTCTCCAGCTTGGGGCAGGAGCTGGATATGTATCAGTTCATGTAGACTGCAGGGAGAGATGAGAGGAGGAGAGAAGGAGCAATGGAAAGGCAGAGACAAATTATACCTCCAGTGATGAAAGCCACCTTGACTGCAGCGACGCTGAGACATTGCCGGGATGATTGCCAGGTAAGCATGTATTAGGCAAATCTCTCTCCTTCCTTCCAGCTAGGCCTCCAGTGGAATTGCCTACAATTTACTGGATTGAAGGTGCATAGAGTGACAAAATTACTTTTTTTAACGGCTGAAAAAAAAAATCACAAACAGTTGACAATTCAAGAGAAAAATACTTTTAAAAAATTGATAGTGTTTTTTCTGTATCCTTGTCAGAAAGTCTTTCAACTTCCCTCTTGGAAAGCAAAGACATGAAGAAGGTGCTGGGAAAAGGATTTCTGCATGGGTACCTGCTGTTATTGCTGCGAGCAGTGACGGGAAGCCGAGGCATTCAGGATTAGTCCCGAAGAAACAGTGCTTATCAAGACTTCTTTCTGCAGGACCTTTGCTCGTTGGCCTACGTGTCACCCGGTAACAGGATGTGCATGACTCCAGCCAGCTGCTTGGAGAATCTCCCCCTTTCTTGTGCTTTACCGTGTGCCATACAGTATTCATGGCAATGAGCATGATTCACAAGATCAGCTCACACCTGTACAAGGGTTTCTGCAAATTTGGGGTGATTTAACTAAAAGCAATACATGCAAGGCTCCTGCTGAGCTCGTACTCTAACCAAAAAAAGGAGACGAAGAAAGATGATGAGTAGAAAGTACACAATGTCCTCAAAGCCAAAGGACTTGGTCTCTCTTTGAGGTCCTTGACAGATTCCTGCCATTGTCCTCTGAACCACCCACAGGTGTCCATGGGCCCAAGCCAGAGGATCCAAGCGCTGCTCTGGAATCCACCCCTGCCCGGCTCAGGCAGCCCGAAAGGCAGCTGTGAGCGCAGCTGGACACTCCCTGCAATAACGGCTCCTTCCAAGCGCCTCCAGCCCTGCCAGCACGATCGTGGCAGCCAAGTGCTCTCGTCTGCCAGGGTGTCACAAGACTGGTGAGTCACAGGAGGATCACAAAGCCTTGTTCACATAATGGAGCTTAATAACAGCCAGTGTCAAGGTAAGAGCACCTGTAAATGAGCCGGTGCATCACTTTACAGCCTTGCAGTAACACTGCTGGGCAGCGCAAGCTTGCAGGTCTCTGCACTCCCTACATCCGTGTTTGGTCTTGTTCTCTGCAGCAACTTTGGGGCTGATGGGCCACAAGGACAAGTTGTTTGTAGGACAGTGCTGGCTGGACTCCGATATCCAGGCAGATAACACGTTCCCTTCTCTCCTTGAAGCGCAAGCTGAGAGCCCAGTGCGTGACAGCAGGTGCTGACGGCAAGGAAGCCCAGCTTTATGGCCCAGACCATCAGCATGGAAAACGCTGCAGCCTGGGCTGCTGCAGAACGATGTGTCCACAGGATGCGACCAGCGCAGCAGGGACAGGTCTGAAATTCGTAGTCCAAATGGAGACAAGCAATTTGCTGGACCACAGCTGACAGCTCTGAAGAGAGACAGTTCAGCCCCCATGGTCAGGCAGGGAGGACACCTCGGTGCATCACAGCATCCCATATTCGGTGGGGTGAGGAAGAGGATGCAACCTGTGCTGCAGTCCCTGAGAGTCCCCTCTTGGCCTGCCAGCCGTTAAGCTGCATGGTGACTCCAAGACATCACATCCCACCTCCGACCTGTGGCCTCAGAGACTGTGGGCTTTCTTGGGTCTCCAGCACTTCTGTAGCTACTCTTCCAGGCTGCTGCTGTCACTGCAGACCCCATGCTGGCTGTCCCCTGCCCAGCTGCACTTCTACATTACATAACTCTTGCTTACTTCCACCCTCTGTCCTTCCCTTCCTACCGCTTTACAACTTCAGGGAAATTCCCTCTCTCTTTCCTGACATACGAGTAACTCACCCAAGCGCTGCCACTTTTCCCTTGCCCTGCCAGCCAGGTAGGAGGTCTGTAAACAGCAGCAAGACCTCACCAAATAACACCAGTTCTGAAACTATCCCCGCAATCTCCTGGGGGAGAACATCTGCTCACCTGCAGGTTTTCCTGTCCATTTGCTGCAGCTGAAGATGCTCTTCATTCCTTCCCAATGTGCTCCAGGCTATCCAGGCTCTATCCAGCATCTATCCCAGGCACCCAGACACTGTCCATGAGATCTGGTCCAAAAGTTGACCTTTCCCTTTAGAGTTCCTCCAAAACCACACCCAACAGACACCCTCTCCTGTTCTTTGTCTCCTGAGCATTGTTACTGTTTGATAATGATCTCAGAGGTGCTAAGCTGATAATCACCTACCTCAGCTACTCCGCACACTTTGTCAGGCGCGTTGGTAATGAAAACACAAAGTGCAAAGATATCCCCTTTCCAAGGTAATGGAAAACCTGAGCGGAGACTGACAGTAGAAACAAGACAGGCGGAGGGAGAAGCCAAGTAAAAAGGAGTAACATCTGGTTCCGTTTTTCTTTGTGAAATTATCTCACACTGACCAAGCAGTACCTTCTCTGAAGTATATAAACGTTGAAGACACACACACATGGTTGTTATCAAATGGTATTGTGCAAAATTAAATTGGCTACTTTATGGTGAAATGGAGAAGGAAAGCAGGCATTTCAAACACATGTGTGTCTCTCAGCGAGGTCTGGAAGCGATCAGGATGCAAGGATGGCTACTTTAAAATATCTACAAATGGTTAGGGCCATTCTGTGAGATGAATAAGCTGGGGCTGAATTTAATAAAGTTATCAAGGACATAATAACACAGGGGCCAGTGCCTGAAACTAATAAGTGGTTTGGTGAGCATGAGATAGTTCATATGTGCAAAGCATTCCTCCTGCGCTGACTCGCAAAGGTAAAACACCATGCCAAATTCCTCTGACTTCACCAAGATGTGCTGAAGGTCTGCTCTTCGGCCAGCCTTAGCCAGCCGGGCTGGAGGGGACGTCCAGCACACTGTTGTCTAAGGGGCAGTCACAAGCTTGGCACGTCCTTCACTGAATACAGCTCGTAGGTCCCCTGCAACAGGAGGCACATGTTTGTCCTTAGCACGTGTCTCCATGCCAGTCGGTAGCATGTCTGTGGTTTAAGAAGAAAAATCTTCGCCACGAACAATCTGTTATGTTACATTTTTATCTAATGTTTTTCAGCAGCAGCTTCAGAGCAGGTTCCTCAGGGCTCCAGCCTCACCACCTGTCCCTATCCAGAGCTGCGGAACTTTGCTGGTCTCTGAAGCTGGGCAGGACACAGGGACGCTGCTCTGGCAGCTGAACATGGGTGTGGAGGAATGTTCTCCTTCGAGGTCTCCAAAACTGAAATTTTCCATTTGTGGAAAATTCCACATCTCTGATTTTTTTAAAATACGTTTTTCTAATTCAGAGGATTATTTTAGATATGAGAAATTTTCTCTAGACTGGAAATCTGCGTTACCGCACAAGTCGAAAGGAAAGTGTTCAGTTTTTCCAGCAGACCAGTGGCAGAGCAGAGAAGAGGACTTGATTTTCCTGAATTCCACTCCATAGCTCTGTTCATCGAGCCACACAGCCACTGAAAGACTTTTGTTTGGATACACCTACCTTTCCCACAGAGCTGTGAACCTGGGCAAAGGGTGAAGTAACAACCCTACTCACGTCTTTTTTCTTAATTTCATCTTCAGAAGCAGAGACCCAAGAGCAGCGTCAGGGCTGGCTTTGGGGAATGCAATTCTCACTCCTTTGAAAATTCTTGTTCTGCTGGTTGGGAGTTTTGTTCAGCATTTCCCTTCCCAGTTGTTATTGTGGGGCTGAACTTTCTCAAGGTGTTGACTGTGCGGAAAGAAGAAAAGAGAAGGGCAGATTTCATCTAGCTTGGATTTACCCAGGGAGTGATTTTCTTCCAGAGATCCTAATCTGAAACCACTTCTTCCCGCTCCTGCCCGTAGTAGTTTACAACCTCTGACGTATGCAGGGCTGGACTGTCAATCTGTTAGCTCCAACAGGGCTGGCCAAGTACTCAGGGAAGAGACAGATTGACGTTTTGGCTCGTGGTATCGAGAACCAAGTTTATTACAGCCATGGCTACGCCTCAGCACCGTGCTGGGCATTGTGCTCTACCCTGAAATCAGAGTGTTTCTGTAAAAACCAATCAGGCAGAATTTCCTCATCTATCACCAGTTTTGCCAGGGGAGAGGAATCTATCTGAGCTCCTGGACATCTGCTGGAGCTGGTTCTGGTGAATTCGACTTTAAAACTCTCCACTACAGCTGCCTGAAAAGTAGGAGAGGTAGCTGCAGACACATCCTCTGGAGGGAACTGTTACTGAAAGACTTTCAAAGTGCCTTGGGAAACATAACTCTGAGCCCCAAGTTTCAATGGAAATGCAGTACAGAAAACCTCAAAAAGCAAACCGCAAGCCCCTCTCCCAGATTCCCTTTTCCTTTCACGGCACAAATTAGAGAATACAAACTTAGTGGAATTGCAAGCATCTAAGAATAGCTTTGATTTTCCTAAACATTTACAATTCTGTTTTATGTACATCGTCAGAAAAAGAGCAAGGAAATACAAAATGTAAATCTTTAAATGAACCTGAATACCAAGGAGACTTTACATATCTGCTTGTAACAAATGGGATGTTGCAGCTAAATCTCAAACAGGGGAATCAGAGAGTTTCAATATCCGTGGATGTATGGACTATAATCAGACATGGTATGTCTTGTGTAAGGTCCTTCTGTCCCTCCCTTCTTCCCCTCCCTTGCAGGTTAAGAAAACTGTTGTGACTTGTGATAGATTTTGTCTCCTCTCTTTGAGTTTGGTCTGACGGCTGCCAGAGGCACAACCTAATGTCCGTTTCAGACAACAGCAACACCGTGCTAAGCTGGACATCAAAACCCTGCTGGCGAAGGGGCTGAGGGGCTGCCCTCTCCGCTCTGGGATGCACCATGCAGAGTGAAGCGAGTAACAGGCAAGGTCTAACAAACCCAGAAGCTGTGAATCTGAAACCACCTCCAGACATGGAAGATTTGCAGGAATTCTGGACAGCCTTTTGGGCATCTTCGATAAAAAGTCACTTACAAGAGGGATACTGTTCTTGGTTGTACTGCAATCATGAAAGAAAGCTGAATTTGGGAGAGGATATTAGCCCTTTCCTCAGCAGGAGAGCCCTGATAGAGCAGAACACATTAAGAAAGCAATTTTAAAAACATAATGCTCAGGAAGCACCTCATTTTACTACCAGCTGGGTGTTAAATTAATTGTGTGCAAGTTGAATATGGCACGAGATAGAAAAGTCAGGCTTTAAAGTGTGTGTCCTTTTCTAAGAGCAATTTTGCTTCCGGGTTGAAAGCAAAGAGCGTATCTCATGGAAGGCGTCCGGTGATCAGCAGAATGATATCATGATGGATTAGCCCAGCTCGTACTTGCCTGGAAATGCTCAGAGGTCAGGAGCAGGTTATAACTCTCTCCAACACTGAGTTGTGAGCATGTGTTACCATCGCTCCGTAAGGAGAGGTGGCTTTTCGGAGGGGAAGGAGGCTGCCTACAGATGGGTAGAGCGATGATTCACTTGTCTCAGCAGACTGAGGAAACCCGTATTAGTGAAATCTTGGATACCGCAGAGGCTGATAAGTGTTACCACTCCCATTTTCTCACTAGGTAAACTGAGGTCAGAGATGCCTTTTGGCTTGCCCAAGGTCATGCATTAAATTAGTGGTAGAGCCAGAAACAAGACCTAAAAGACCCCACTTCCTTCCACGGCCGCAGCATTTCCAACTGCAGATGCAGAAGGGTTGCAGGCCTGTTGTTCCAAAAGAGCCCATTACCCGTCTGCGGGACTCGCATCAACCTCAAGAGAGATCAAATAGCCCCGTGGTGAAAAGGCATCCAAGAACAGCTGCCTGCCTGCTCACTGGTTTTGAGGCTGCGATTTCTTCAGCAGCGTTGTTCCTGGTTCCCACTGAACACTTAATTTAGATTGATGAAACAATTCTGCAAAGCAAGAAGCTTCCACTTAAGACATGCAACTTCTATACTTGTTCAAAACAGCCAGAAACATTATTTATACCAAATTTACAGCTCAAAGCTGACAGCTGTTAAGGCCCCTCCCTGCCTGCTCCTTCTATCTTTAATTTCTTTTTTTTTCTTTTTTCTTTCATTTTTTTTTCTGGTTGGGATCTTGTGTTGGAAATACCCCAGACTGTAGTAGTTTTACTTGCACTGTATTACTT
This sequence comes from Buceros rhinoceros silvestris, assembly GCF_000710305.1. Lineage (NCBI taxonomy): Eukaryota > Metazoa > Chordata > Aves > Bucerotiformes > Bucerotidae > Buceros > Buceros rhinoceros. The sequence goes on from NW_010395939.1 coordinate 38,036, forward strand.
GGCTTTGTTCATCTACTGATGAAGTGCCAGCCCTGAAGTAGTGCCAGATGAACGTAGGCATCTCATAGAACCAAGGGGAACTTTCCTGAGTCCCCATGCAACTGTTCTTGGTCTCTGCCCAAAACAAGCTTACAGTGGGAAGGGGCACAGAAGGTCACATGTATGGCATCCATCAAAACCTCTGCTGGACCTGCTCTGGCCGTGCCTCTGGCCAAGAGGTTGAGAAAATGAGCAGCAGCAAAATTTCAGGGGAATCCAACCACTTCAGTCCCCACGGTTTACATCTGGGGTGATTTGGGTTCTCGAGCCAAACTGTCCACAGCGTGAAACAGCAACGCAGCCTGGGAACAGGGGAAATCCAGCCACCATCTACTCAGTGCTTCGTCCTGCTCCAGGCGACACTTGCCTCCTAGGTGATTTGAAGTCCAAACCAGGGTTGGTTCAATCCTCAGGCCCAGATTCACTACAAAGATCTGAGTCTTGATGAGCCTTGATGAACATTTTAACTAGCTTGGCCTGAAAGCCAGGTTCACAACAGCACACAAATCCAGGCACTTTCATGTGGTCTGAGGTTTTGTAAAGAAAGGTTCATTTGGCTCTCAAGTGGAGTTTGGCTTTGGCTGTGCCTCCTGGGTCACTGCAGCCTGTGAGGGCTGACGTGGGCTGGCCCCAGCCCTGCTATCGCTGTCATGGCTGGAGAGAGATCAGCTTTTGTTGCTGCAAATTGTAGAGAAGCAAGAAAATCGTGGGCTACTGGTATGATTAGTTCTTTGCAGGCTGCATGACAATCTGCTGCAAGTCCTTCCGGAAGTTTAATCCTGTGATGCCCTGCTGCAAACAAACCGTATCTCCACAACAACAGGGTTTAAACAAGCAGATCATCTTTCGTGCTTTTCTCGATTTCAAGTGATATTAACAGTTTAACTTGCATCTTGGTAAGACTATGAGCTACTGAATTATTACTTCAAAAACCTGAATGCCACTGTTCTTTCTCGCTATTTTCCCTTGCACAGATTTCAAGGTGTAGGTGCAACATCTTAGCAAAGCAGAAGAAATTTTTTTCCTGGGTAAACATGACGGACAGCAAAAGTGAGCTCCTGGTGAGGGAAGTCCTCCGGGTGCTTGTGCATGTCCTCGCAGTGGCACGCCAGCTTGCTGACCAGTAATTAGCTTGGTTGAAGTCTGGCTCAGCAGATCAAACTACAAAGGCATGCATTTTTGCAGGACTTCTTTCGTGCAAGAATATATAAGAAGCTTTTCTAGGAGGAATTGCTGAAGTCCCTCCTGTGATCTCCCACAGTAGACCTAAAAAGTAGATTAAGAAAAGTAATAAGCTAAAGGAAAACACAGTGCTTTGCTCATCTATTTTATATATTAAGGGGAACACTGACCTTTGAGATCTCTTTTTTCCCTAGTATTCATGGTGATGAATAGAACGTATTCTGACTTTAAATGAAACAGAGTGCTTTGAAAAGACAGAAAATTAGCAACATATGGGCCAAAGGACCCAAAGAGATGAGAAAAAAGGAAGAGGAGGAAAATGAATGAAGGAAAGTTTCAGATGTCGCTGTGATCCTGCAGCGGAGTATTTTAATGTTACTGCTATTAGGGGAGGCCAGGCCCACCTTGGACATCCCCCTTGCATCCCACATGACGAGGCCTTTCTTTGTGCAAAGCAAAGAAGAAAACATCCTTCCCTCACGGCAAATGCTCCCTGCCCAACCGGACCGGCCGATGCTGCAGAGGAAAAGGGCAGCAGGATTTTACAGACAAGGTTGTTTTTCTCATCACTATCCCCTCGCTGCTGGGAACAAGAGATGCTCTATCATGGAAGATGCTAACTTCCCTGCCAGACTCCCGGGCAGCCTTGGAGCCCCTTGAGTCCAGTCCCTGGCCCTTACCCCCAGGCCACCTCTGCTCTGCCCGGGGCAGCACTCAGAGGTGAGGCAGAACTTGTGCACTGCCCTGGGTGTCCCTGGACATCTGCATGGTGCACAGCAGCCACCAGGTCACCATGAGCTTCCTCAGCCAGAAGCTCTATCAGATCAGTCCCTAAGAGCGCAACACCAGCCCTATCAGCTGGCCACCAGCATTGCTCATGGTTGCTTATTCCACTGCCAAACACCTCCTCGTGTGCTTTACCCTGTCCACAGCGCACCTGCAACCTGCACCAGAGATGGGGCTGTCTTTGCACTCACCGTTGCACTGACACAAGGATATTCTATTTTTTATGAATAGAATGAAGCAAAATCAAAACAACAACAAAAAATCGTATTGCCATTTATAGTCCTACCATAATTATTCCCTTATTTGGTGTTTTGGCTGGGGGAGTTTCCTTGGTTCTCTCTAAATTTTATCTGAAATGTTCCATTTCTAAAGGAGGAGGGCGTGTGCTCAGCAAGGGGTGGTTAAAAATAGTTAATGCCACAGAGAACCACTAATTGCCTGAGCCTTTTTGATGGCTAGAAATCTCCACCAAATCAGGAATTAGCTAAAGCAGGAGCTGAAGTATCAAACCGTTCACAACTAACTTTCTGTTAACCATTTAACTGTCCTATTAATTGAGTCCATATTCTTAATTAAATTCTCAAATACTCCCATTTTAATGAAGGTCTGATGCAAGCAACCAGAAGAAGAAAACTTGGAGCTAAGACACCCAGCCTCCCCACTCTCTCTTGGAGCGTACGTGTCGAGAAAGGCCATGTGCTGATAGGAAATCTCTCCAAGGGAGTGTAATCAGAGCAGACGAAGCCAGCCTGGCCGCGGCTGTCCATTCTGCAGTGACATTAGGAAGCATCACATTTATACACTACACAGACCGCTCCGAGAGACAAAGCGTTTTTTTCCCAAGCTAAACCAAATCTGGGTAGAATTAACATTCTGTCCTGCTAGTGTATTTAGTCCAGACCCAAGTCTGCTTATTTTTTCCATTCTGTCTCCATCATTTCAGCTCATTTGTCTCTCAGCTGAAAAGTGAAGGGGGAAATGCCCCAACGCGGTCCTCTGCTGTTGCACAAGTGTGAAAACTGTTCTGTGCTCCCCACAGTGCCCGTCAGTCTGTGTATCCTCCGCACACCCTGTAACGTACAGAACGTAGCCATGCCTAGGGACTGGCACAGCCCTGCGATCGCTCTGCTTCCCCCCACCTCTGTTTTGGAGTGTCTAGTTAAAAATTACTTTGGGGCTTTTACTTTGGGGCTTTGCTGCTTCTCTTGGCCGTTGATAGGCTTTGCTTTTGCACAAGATGCACAAATATTCCCAAAAACCTTTCTTGCAAATGCTGCTGCCTCCTTCCAGAGCAGCGCGTGCTTAAATCAGCAGTGTTGAAAGCAATGAAGTATAGAGAAATCTTGTGATTGAAATACTCTATCCTACAACTCTCACAGTAATAGCATAAACCTCTTTTGGCATTAGCCATGGCCCAATTTGAGGAGGGACAGAAGAGAAATTAAGCCCCTGTGGGCTTTGGCTTCTCTGCTGGGTCCACCAGCTAAGGTGCCACCTTGCGAGGTTGTTAATGGCTTGTGGATTATGGAAATCCCTCAGCAAATGGGCTCTCTGAGCAGCCCCACGTCTCAGGCATTTCTCAAAGTCCTAGGATGGTGTTTGAAATGATGGATGCCAGGGCCAGTCAAACAAAACCTCCTCCAAACTCTGGTGGGACATTTCATGATTTGAACATCGTTGTCTCTTGCAGAACTAAAACTTCTCAGTGGTTTTGACTAGTCAAAACTATAGCCAGCTTCACCCGCCTTCTGGCGCGTGGAAACAAAGTCTACCTCAGCTTGTTACCCAAACTCTCCCAGATGCCCGTGCTTGGGATAAAAAGAGTGAAGGAAACAGCACCCAGAGGTCACAGTTTGCTCTCTGACCAGCATTGCCCAGAACAAAGGCTTGGTGCTCTGAATCCCAGCTGGTCTCATCGGGGAGGACACCTGCAGCCTGAGGACATCAGGCCATAAACCTGACCACAAAACGGCATCCTGAGCCCTGTGCTGTCCTTTCCACCTGTCTCAGTAACCTGCAAGCCTCTGCCAGGCTGTTGTTGGATGACCTGTTTGCAGGTAGCCGGAGATGTTAATGAGCTGGCGACCTCACACAGCAGATCTGCAGGCGATGGCCATGATTTTCCTCTCAGGCTCGTGTATATAACCAGAGAACTGTTATTTGCTCTCTACCTGTTCTCCAGCAGCTTCTCCTCTGCCTGTTAGGTCCTGCTTTGTGGGCCAGAAGGGCTTAGGGAGAAGCAAGTGCCCAAGCCCAATGGTGCCCTCATCTGGCGGAGGCTTCCGTGCAATAAATAACCACTGCAAGTATTCCTCTTCGTCTTCATATCCCTACCAGGCAATACCAGGAACAATGGACACAAACCCCAGCTGCTCTAGGATGTGGTTGTGCATCGTGTCCAAGATGGGCTGGCCCCACGGGAGCCTTTTTCCACCCATGCCGCTGGCTGCTTTCCCAGCTCCACTCCCGGCCTCTCTGCTCCACGCTGTGCAGCACATGGAGCATGTAGCCCTAAGAGCAAAGTCCTCAGGTAATGATTTTTAGGGTCAAATCAACTCTGCCCTTTGCTTCCCCAGCAGGCACGGAGAGGAGCCGCACTGCCGAGAGTGGGGCCGACGGGCAGCGTGTGCCAGCCAGCATCTGCTGGCTGTGGATTTGAAATGACATCATGAGTTCGTGGTTTTTCTCCAAATGGATCTTTCAAAATTCACCCTTGTGGTTCCTTCCACCCATTTTGCTTGAACAGATAAGACGGTTTGGCGAGCGGCCAGCTCAACTCTTGACGGAGCCATACAGTTCAGCTCCGAGCTGCAGGGCTCTTCCTCCAGAACAAAGGGTCCTTTTCAGTTTAGAGACACAAATACACGAATAAAGGCATATTTCATGCGTGATGTCTAAGTGTATCAATCAGATAACTGGAACTGGTGTGCGTGTGGAGAAATTTCTGACGTAACACAACTTCTACAAAGAAGAAAGGCGCTTTCATTGATGCAGTGCTTGGAATGTCAGTTGTACACCAACAAGTGATTCAGTAAGAGCTTGGAAAAACAAATGAAGCCATCGTTTTCAAATCGGCAGGAGCCTCCCAGATTACAAGAGCAAGTGAATGTACAGGACTCACAAAGAGAAAGACTCCCAGCTCCCAGAGAGGTCTAGAAAAACACCTGGAAAATGCAGAGCATGAATGCATAAATTACACTGATATGTCTGACAGCAAATCAAATCAGTTCACACCGTTGGCTCTGTTTTGGGGGAAGGAGGAAGACACCGCAAAAAATAAGATCATGAGGATTGGAGTTTGCGATGATCCTCATGCAAATTGTCTTTGATACTGCATGTGCAGAAGGGACTTGCTGACTCCTGCCAAGATTAAGAGATCCCGTGACCTGTCCGAATTTGTCTGCAATATGAAGATGAACTCTTCCATCACATCGTTGTAGCCCCAAGAGCATCCAATAATCAAAACGCATTGTGACAAACACACAAGTACAAGCATGGATTTGCACTGCAAAATTCAGTTCTGGTTGCAGGTCTAAATGCCCTGAAGTCTGGTAAGTTTGGATTTACTAAAAAGCACCACATTAAAATTAAATGAAAGATTTTATTTAAACCAAAGAAAGGAAATTAAATTTAGGCGGAAATTCCATCATCAAAAATTCCTGCACCATGTCTCAGTGTTTTGGCACCTACCGAATGGTAAATACTGTTCTGTACTCTTTGGACATCTCCACTGTATCTTAAGTGCCTTTCGTGTAGACACAAGAGGATGGGTTAATAATAGTATTTCATCTTTAACTGAGAAACATTTTCTTGCCTTTGAAAATGAAAATCAGACTCTTAAGATTACTTTTATGTCCATTTTTCTTATTTATCGCAGGTATTTATAAGGTGCCTATCACACGGGTGTCCAAGTGCCAGGTTTTTTTCTTGTAGTAAGTTCTTTGATTTTTTTTAGATGGTAATTTCATACCAAGAAAATGAAGTTTTCATTTTAAAAAGTATTAAAAGGATTGTTATAAAAAAGGAGGAAACATCTCTCCAGGGATAATATGAAAATGGTATTTGCTTTACAGCTGTTCTGGCCCATTCCAGCAGTTCCCTAAACATGGGCTTGTACCATTGATGGTCCATGGCATATTTGCTGGAACTCCAGAGAGCTTGGCTCTCTTCCTTGTTTACAGCTCCTAAACTATATAAAGAGACAGCTTAAAAATACTCATTATTCTTTCCTAATGCAGCTTTTCCACTCTGGCAGCTGCTGCTCTTGACAGAGGGATGTCTGTTGGTCCTGGCGGGGCAGGAAGGCAGTCTGTACAGCTGTAAAAAGAAGTAAGGAAGGGGTGAGAAAATTCATATCTAAGGAGGTAACCGGTAGTAAGGGAAGATCCCTCCCGGGACAGGCTGCTGCCCACACAGAAGGATGCAGTTGTCCCGTTGTTGGAGTCTGGTGGTACCATGGTGACTATGCCAGCCTGGTGAAGGGACAAAACAGGCACATCCAGCATGAGCTTAGTTAAGTGTCCTATTGAAATGTGGCATTTTCACACAAACTGCAGGAGAAACTTTCAAGTTCCTTGCCTACCTTGAAGGGCAGGTTCAGGTTTTTGTGTCTCCAGCCACAAAAATACTCCTTGATGCTTCGTGCTGGATTGCCCTTGCAATGAAATAGGCAGTAGCAGCAAGGGATGCAGGTAAGCATCCAGATAAAAGAGGGCAGTTAGTAAAGGGTTAATTTCCCAAACACCCACATAAAAGGGAATTGCGCTGTGTTAATGACAGCGCTGAGATAGCATCGATAACAGTGGCACTAGCGATCAAAAAAATGTGCCAGTGCTTTGGGGTGGATGAGCTGATTTTAGCTGTGTCTCACATGTTGATAACGTTTTGGTGATTTTCATGCCATTGAGAAGGGAGCTGCGGAGTTTGCATCCTTATTGCAGACTTTCCGCAGGGAAGAGAGGGGATCCGGGTTTGCCGGTGGCTGGATCTGGGGCTCACTGACACCATCCGCTGGTGCCTGGGGGCGCTGGGATGGGAGATGACAGAGGAGCAGCTTTGAGACCATCCAACTTCACCGCTCCCTCCATCTCTGGTTATGATCAACTCCACCGTAACGAACAATGTTTCCAGCCAAGATCCTCATATATAACGCTTTAGCTCAACTCCCTGGGGTATTTATAAACATCTTAACATACGTGATCCCGGCAGCAGGCTCTCCACCAGCAGTACGGTGACAGTTCTCCCATAGCTGGAAGTCACAGCACTGCCATCACTTGGGTCTCCATTTAGGAGAGGACGTTTTCTAGCTGCTGTTGGGGCTTTGCACACGCTGTGAGCATGAATGTGCAGACACAACCTAGTGCCCGAGGAGCAGCCCAGCATCCTACGTGCTGGTCATGCCGTTTCATCTGCTGCTGCAGAGCAGACCGAAAAGGACCCTGCCCACTTCAAAGGGAAAGGTTAGCAATTATGTGGAGCTAATTGTACCCCGATAAGAACACCAGCTTCATTATTCCATCCTGGTTCACATTTTCATATCTAAGTTCTATTTATTTAAAGTAATCACCCTCCAATTATGCTTTCTTAAAAATACAAGGTACTCACAACTTTATTTCCAGTGATACATGTTCATTAGAGATAAGGTGATTTAAAAAAAATCATTTTATACTGCTAATTGTAAGCAGAAAACAATAAGCTCCCCATGAAGAATGCACAAATAATGCAGCACACAGGCCTCTAATGCTGGAAGTTCAAGAATTGCTTTTTTGATAAAATGTTTTCAACTTCTTAGTATTATTTTTATGGCTGGAAATCCAGCTTTTAGACAATGGGCTGGGAACCCGCATTCCCTGCGTGTTTTAGACAAATAACGCGCTCTTGATAGAGAGCAATGCAAGAATCGCTCCTGCCTTGTGGGTATTATATTTTTTAATCTACCAATAAGTTTGGGTTTTCTTCCATTTTTTAGTTTTACATAAAGTAATTCCGAACTGTAAGCCACGACTGACCTAACTACTTATTAAAAATGCTAATATGCTTTTGTGCTTTGATGTCTGGTGAACAATAAAAGGGAGAGAGTTACTCTGGGACACTGTAATCCTTTATTTGTCACTAAGTTATGACACCCAGCAGAGCTGTGTGACAGTCCAAATCAATCATCCCCCGTGCACTGCAGGCCTTCTCTGCCTCCTGCAGAGCCTATGCAGTTTAATTAGCTTTTTTTCACACTAGCATAATGTACATCTGCAGCTTCAGCAAGAAAAAGAAATGGAGGATAGTTCACTGGGATACGGTGCCTTAAAAAAAAAGTTCATATAAAAAAAAAAAGTCTGAAAGAAGAAACATCTCAATCCTTTGTAGTTTACTTCAGAGGAGTTTGCGGTAGAAATCTACAGGACTGGGTACTCTATATTGTTAAATGTAGATTTTTTTTTTTTAACCTAATAAAGGCCTTTTCAGCTAAAATCTCAGATGGCATTTAAAGCCTTGTTCTTTTCTAATGGTCTGTATCTTTTATACCTTCTTCTTGTGGTTGATCATGCAGTAGCTCATTATCTGCTCCTCTCCCCCTCCCCACGGTGGGTTGGCACAATGAAGTCTTCAAACCAATATTTGCTGTTAGAAACCGCCGCCCCAATGGCCGGCAGCAGCCGAGCTCCGGCCTGAAGGAGGTAAAGCCGTGCTCTCTCGCGCCAGCACCAAGCCCGTGGCTGGAGCGTGCTTGAAGCGGAGGGGCTATGGTAAGTAAAAACTCTCCACAGTTAACCAAACACAAGCCCACAGGAGCTTGGGTTGAGAGGAGAGGGCATGGTTTGAGCCCACCTGGCATCCCCTGGACTGCTCTGTTGGAGAGCAAGCAAAGCCACGGGGCGGAAGGTCTTCAGATGAATGGGATTGTGTCATCCCAGGAAAATACTTCTGTCCTTATTAGGCTGGTGGTTGGATCCGATGAGGTATTCAAGCAAATAAAAATGACTCAGGCGCTGTCTCATTTCAGAAAGGGCAGTTTCCTTTTCCAGCCATTCCAGCTGATGTGATAGAGCTTGTTAATTTGATGGCGCAAGCTAATGCTGTTTGGCTTTTATTTATCTTTCCACCCTTTGTGCACTGCGATGAAGTTTAAAGGCATGCGCGATCATTCCTTACGCTACTCCTCCGAGCGTGACCACAAAGGAGTCACCTGCAGAACACAGCAGTTGCTTTATTCAAATGATAGATTACATTACTAGAGGCTTGTCACTCTTAATAACCTTCCAACAGAGGAATGCATACAAGGAGAGGATGGGTTGGGTTCAAACAGGGACACTCAGCCAGAGCAAGCACTTCCCGCTCCCCGGTTTCAAGGAGACACACCGCAGTGGAAGCACCTTATGAAGGTTTATGGACAAGCTCCAGTGGGTCAGAGCGGTGGAGACCATCGCAAAGCCTGGAAAGCAACCAAAGACATTTATCAGCCCCTTGATTTTTAAGCAGAACTCTGCCTTCAAATAACACAGCAATTTGTTTAAGATCTGTTAGGACTACTTACATTCATCTCCGTTGCCTTCGCTCCCAAAACACAGACGTGATCCACCAATTCTGGGCACTAATGAAAGTACAAGAGCAGCGGCCAGACCTACTATCAAAGTCCCTTTTAGAGCTGTACCTTAAATTGTCTTTTAAACAGCATCACTCTAATCCTTCAGTGCAAAAATACTTTATCCTCTTGTGGGAATTAGACATATTTCCCAGTTCAAAGAGGTATAAAATATAAATGTACTTCTGTACAATTCAGCATTAATAAGAGTAAATAGTGTACAGTGCCTTTTCATCTTTAGATTTCAAGTTGCTTAAGCATTTAGAGACTACAGTTGGCATTTCTTGCTGTGCTGCTTCTTGGTCTAATGCTATTATTGAAAATACTTTTATCCTGGGCCTTGGCTGGGGTAATTCCTTTGAAAAATCTTATTCCACACTTATGGCAGCAATTCTTCACCGTTTTCCTCTTTTAAAACAGATAATTCATTAAGACTGTAATATGCAGTTTTACCATAATTCCAGTTTGGGGTCTGGTGGACACAAGCAGTGGATTTCCTGTTCAGAAGTGCAACATTTTGAAATTATAAAAAATAATCTAGCTGAGCACGCGTGGAGCTGAAGTTCCTTCTGTGAAGACTGAAGCGCAGCCATGCTCCACATTAGAGACCTTGTGAGGGACCCCTTCTCACCCAGGAGCCTTCTTCTGAGCCTTTCATCGAAAGCATCCCATTTCCTGCCAAAGTACCCCCAGACTAGGAAGACTGGATCTTCAAGGGCTTGGAGAAAGACAAGCAGAGGAGCAACATATCTCTTACCAGCTCTTCTCTCAGGAACGCAGACCACCTAAGGAATGCAACCAGAGAGTGATGCATGGAGTCCTTCTTCCCTTGATCCATATGCCAAATGACTTGCATGGACACTTCATTAGCCAACACCTTCGTCCTGGCCCGTGTGCTCTAACCACTGCACTCCCAGTTCCTCTTCCCAGGGAGAGCCTGAGGGCTTTTCTTTTTATTTCCTCCCCTTTCCTTCCTGGCCAGAGGACAACCCTCACCTCAAAACAGGCTCCAAGACAGGTATTGCAGGGCGCCAGGGAGTGTCTCTTGATTAGAGGAAAGGATGAAAAGTGAGATCAAGTCCCACTCCTTCCTGTTTCTTACACCCTGTTAGTGGAAATCTTTTGGGGATGTGTTAAAATAAGAGCTTTGGGGCTCCTCTACAAGAAAGAGAGTGTTTAGACCAGAAAATATATTTGTAATTCAGCAGGTCATGCATTGAAGTAGAAAGGGACTCAATGGAATAATAATAAAACAACTTGTCAACTGTCTAATACCCTGCCTGGTGCAGAGAAAACATTGCTTTGGGGAAGAAGAGCCTGAGGAAGAGGAGGAGAGACTGGATCTGTGAAGAGGATGAAGTGACAGATTCTCTTCTTAAGAAAGAGAGGGAGGAGATGGTTGACAGTCTCATACTTTCACTGAAAGATGGCACAATGATACAGTGAAAACGACTCATAGTATTGACCCTTGTTTGCCACACCATCATCTACCTTGAGGAGATCCAAAAGGGAGAATTTTGCATGTTAGGCCTTCAGAAGGTGAGATCTGCAAAAGTGTTTGGTGCTGTTACTGCCCCATTATCTCCCTGCCCTGCCCCTGCAGGAGATGTCTGCTCCTAGAGCACAGGGATTCAAAGCCAGCCCTGCACAGAAATACCTCCCTTCCTCACCCTTCTCAGCGAAGCCGCTGGGCTTCTCCTCGAGTGCTTCTGGTGCCAGCATGACTTCGCTCTGCCAGCTCCTCAAGGGAGTGGGAGCCAGAGGGTAGGACGGATAGAAGGGGAAGTGGAGCCACGATAACATCTCTAACCCAGCAAGGTTTGCGAGAATTCACCTGCCAGACCCCTTTGTCAGACAGAAAAAGGTCAGTCCGACCCATCTGTGTGGTTGGACGGTAGCCTCCAGCAATCCCAAGACCTGCTGTTCCAGTAAGGGTGCATCAGAGGAATCCCACCCCACTCCTGATTTTGTAGCTTCCAGTTTGCTGACACTGGAAAGGCATCAGAGAAGATAGGAGGATACTTATGCAAAGACTTCTATCAACGGGGAGGCCCATCTTCAAAGCTTTGATTTTACCAGGTGCTGGCATCCCTTCTGAGAGCTGTTCTTGCTTAGGGTGATTCCATCTCAAAGTCTTCACATCACAGGAAGGGGAGTCCTGCTTTGAAGAGTCTCACCAGCAATGGGCCAAACCTCCTATTTGCATTTCGTTTTTGGCTGCATGAAGCTCGCTCCTTGGAACCAAACAAGCATTTTGCAACAACAAGGTGCAGCGTTTGCTGACACAGCTCGACACCAGGACGTGTGCGTGTGCGTCCAACCAAGAAAGTCACCAGCAGTTTAGGCAGGTGTGGATGAGTGAATTAGAGTTAGAACAAAGCAGTGGTGTGTTTGGAGTATGCCTATCAAGTTGCAACAAGCAAAAGTTAATGTTAAATTAAGGGATCTACTTCCAATGCTTGCTCTTGGCAGCTGTTTTGATTCCTAAAGTGAAAACATGAAGATAATTTAAGGGTGAATTTATTTTAAGGCTTCCCTTGTTTGAGCTGCTTTGCTGACGGTCCTGGGAATCAGTGTCGCACTGGAGTCCGGCAGAGTTTCTGCTGGATCCTCAGCACTGCCAGTGGGACCTGCCTGGTCAGGGAGCAGCATCTTGCAACATTTCAGAAGTACAAAAGGCATCGCCAAAGGCCACTCAAACCTGTTTGTAACTTCAGCATTGTCCAACTCAGAGGTTTTTTAATTTCCTAAAGGTTCTTAGAATATGGGGCAGTGCTGACATAATCAAAGCAGCCAAGTCTCCTGGCTCAGGCACTGTCTTTGACCTTTCAGTGGTTCATTTTCCCTCACTTTTCAGTGGAATTGCAGAGCTTCACCCTCCAGTGTCTGAGGAGGAGTTTGGAAGATGTTTAAGACGTGAAGGTCATTAGACGTTACCTTTCCTGTTGCAAGCCCTTGCATGATGCACAGAGGATTATTATGCCATTGCCCTTTGGTGTAAACAAACCTCAGAGGTTTTCTTCCACCACTTGTAACCAGAACAAAGCCCTTCACATTGTTAAACCTCTAACATCAGAGAGACTCAAGGAAAGCCTGTTTATTATGCACAGCACAAGAAAGGTTCCTGAACAATACAAGACAAAAGGTCTATGCTGGGAAAGTACAGAGGTGAGACTGCTGTTTCCCTTTTATGAGGATCCCCAGATTCCCCGGTTCTCCGTTTGGCTGGTACAAAGAATCTGGAGGTACTGGTCCTTCCTGCTCTGCTCCCTGTCCATAGACGTCTTCAAGAAGGTGCAACAAATTTTATGCCAAGTTCAGAAGTAACTTGTGCAGTGGATGATCTCTTAGTGCCTCGGGACATGTTGATAGAAAAGGGCGTTCGCAGGGAGGCAGAGCTTTACACTGAACCCTTAACACAAAGAAACTGCTTTGGACTGTGCTCTGTGTGATTTAGGTTCTGCTGCAGAACAGATTATTTTAGTTGGGCTGAGCTTGTAGCCAAGGACACTGTTCGGGTCAGCATACCTGCTCAGGGGGTGAGACCCAGCTCAGCTTCTCATGGAGCAGCCCGAGGGGCCAATGGCAGAACATGGCTGTTGTGCCACCAGGATTTTAGGCAGTTTCTAGCCCTGTTGGGCAGTCCGGTGTTCATCTGGCAGCCCTCTTTGTGCACACTGTGACTGAGGTTGTAAGTAGTGAGGAGGTACAAAACAGAGCTCGTTTTGCCCTGCTTCCCATTTTTCAATTATTCACCTTGAGCCTCTGAGCACAGTTCTGCTGCAGGAGACTGGGCAGGAAACCACTCTTTACCCTT
>NW_010395939.1:51571-52430 GCF_000710305.1 Buceros rhinoceros silvestris
GGACTGGGCTGCTGGCGGGATGCAGTTGGCAGGTAGTTTGCAGACCGCGCTTCTTTCCCCATCACACATGTGGCAATCAAAGCCCCCGCACAAAGGCCTGGCGCCCAGCTGAGGTTTTACCCGGCGGGTCTGCAAGGGCAGGTCTCCTGCTTCTTTGTTTAAATGCTGGCCCATTTGTTGACTTGGAGGCACCCACTCCTCAGCGGTAGCAGCCGTGAAACCATCTATCACTCTAATGAGCGTCCCTTCAATAACCATTGCCCTGATTTTTGATACCTGGAGAGAAGATGCACCAGCTAGGAAAGAATTTATCAAAAACTCGCCACCGACTAGACATCAGAGGGAACCTCAAAGGGACAGTGAACTAGAACAAAGAACAAAAACATTTACAGAAGTGCTATGCCGAAAAAAGGTAAAGGAAAAAACTGTACTAACAACAGTAACAAGGTCAGCTATAAAACCAGAATTAAAAGGCACTGCTGGGGAAAAGACGACGACTCAAAAAAGCACCAAGAACTAAGAACGCAGCTTGCCAATCAGATCTACACAGACTCCCCTTGATATCTTCCCACTAACAGGCTTTCCTGCAGGACAAGTAAAAAGTTTAAGCGACTGGCTCGGAGAAGGTGGGCTAGAAGCGGGAGAGCAGCATTTGCAGCTTTTAACACAGATCTCCAGGTCCTGCATCAATGGGATCACTCAAAGGCGCGGGGGCTTGGTGAGAAGAGCCATGCAGCGGCCGGGGCCAGGAGCAGAAACAGCCCCAGGAAGGTGTCACAATAACCCCAGTTTGGGCCAGTTTTGTGATTTGAGTAGTTATTAATGGAGAGCAGCAGCCGCACGGACTGGCTTGTGTGTG
>NW_010395939.1:52576-85591 GCF_000710305.1 Buceros rhinoceros silvestris
ACGGACTGGCTGATGTCTGGAGCACATGCTACCTTTGCCGTTCCTGCTACCTGCAGCCGAGAGGAGGCACCAGTTTAACTCAGCGCAAGCAAAGGTCCAGTCCCGGACTTCACCAAATTGGTGCTAAAATTGGGATTGGTTGGAATCGTGAAAAAAAAAAAAAAAAGCTTTTCCTGCAGAAATGGAAGTTTTCTGCTCCACAATCAAAGAATTTACTTATTTTTTGTTGAGAATTTCAACCAGTTTGTGGGAATAGGAGAATTTTCAGCATTCCACCAAAATACCCAAGGGCTTTTCTACACAGAAAGGTCATCGTACGGCCACCCTCGTCACCTCCTGCACGTATGCATTCTTTCCACCTTCTGTGCATCCATCCAGAGGGAGAGCACTTTCTTCCCTCCCAGCCTTGGTGGTGACCTCCACGCAACAGGTAAGCTCTGTTTCCCTATGGTTGTCAAAATCAGGTATGTCCTGTATGAAAAACTAGTGGAAGAAAATCAGCTTGAGCTCTTAAACCCGAGATTTCCTCTTCCTTCACAGCCGCAGGCGTCAAACACAGCACATACCGGTACCAAATTGGGAATATTCTGGGCAGACAACAGAGAAACTTTCAGTCAAGGCCATTTCACTGCTTGGACCTACTCTGGGCTCTTAATTTCTGCCTACAGAAACTTCAAGAAAACTGAGAGAATTTCTCCCATAAGCAAGAGCTTTTCTATCTTTCAAGTCCTGATGTGACCCCATTCCATCCAGGCAGCACATCACATTTGGGGTGGAGCTGTGCCTAAACATGGGTGAGTAGATGGAAACTTTAAGTGCCCTGGGGCACCTCACTGACCTCTGCATGCTCCATCAGCAGGCATGAGGCTCCCACCAGCTGAAGTCATACCCATCAGCCTGTGCATATCTCCTGCTTGGCCTGAGGAGCCCAAAGTGGAGCGAGAAGCCTACACTGAGGTCTCTGAACTGCTCTCGAGGTATCACAGAGCCTGAAATACTTTCCAAGGCAATACACACTGTGCAGAGCAAGGCAGTTGGTGACCCCAGCGTATCAGCGGAGACAGAGAGGGACCTCTGAAGGAGGAGGAGAGCAGGAGCTAACCACTGCTCTAAGCTGCTCCCTGAAGGAGCCCCTCTCTCACCGGGAGTGATGCAGGAGCTCTGAACGCCAAGACCAAACATTAGGCAGCATGAATGCCCTGTAATCACACACCTCCCACCAACGTCTCTCTAAAATCAAGACAGTTCCGGTGAGCTAATATTGCAGGGCTGGGTTCTCACATTTCCTTGTTAAAGCAGGTCCTGCTTGCCTTTCCCCGTCCCTTCCCTGGAAAGCCGTGCTTGTTAGTGAAAGTGAAGAGACTTTTGATTTCCACAGCCAATGTTAGAATGTGCATTTCCCCGTGAGAGCACCTGGTTCTCATGTTTAATGAGTAAACACATGGAAACAGAGGCTTGAAGAATGATTGTTCCCAACATCATTACTTCTGAATGCGACATTAAAGAGAAGTAAAAGACAACAGCACAGCAGTTCTTTGTTTTTCCACCACTCTTCCTAAAAAATATCTTTAATGAGACGCATTTGAAGTCTAACATGGGGCCGTTCTCCTAGATTATAATTGATAAATCTTCCAAAGTGGTATGGGGAAAGGATTGTGTAATAATTACTTGTTTCTTTTGAGGAAATAAATAAAATATGAAAAATGTAATTACTAACCAGCAAAATGCAGAGAGCGGGTTTCCTGCCGCTCCGCCGACCAGAGTGGGAGAGTCAGGATTTCAAAAGTCTCTCTGAGTGCAGCATGACACGCAATGATGTTGCTGTTGCTCATGTTTGTTTTCCAAGTGCCAACTTTTCCAGTCGGAGTCACTGGTTCGTTTGAAGTCCTCGCATTTACTCCTGCGCCACAATTAATTTTTCTTAAAAAAGGAACAAATTGCTGCTGTTGTCAGGTGGGTGGTGCAGGGGTTGATTGCCTTCAGAGCAGCAAGGAGGGCTTCCCCCAGCAGCTGGGGAGGAGGACAGGCCCAGCATGCCTGGGATCCTTGGTGGGTGGGGGTGATGGGGACCTGTCCCCCCCAGCATGGTGGGAGGTGTGATATTCACTGCGCGTGCTCAGCAGACTAACGGTTTTCCCAGCACCCCAGGTCCTCCTCGCTCCACTCCCCACACTCCCACGAGCAGTGATTTCCAACTTTTCTGATAAAACCATGCTGCAGCTTCACCTAACGCCACCTCCAGCACAGCTCAGCTGGGGCAGTTCCCCATCCCAGTCCGTGCTGTGGGTTTACAACACTGATCCTGCCCTGGGAGAGCCCCCCTTAGGCACATGCACCCCAAAAGCCCAAACAGCAGCTGTCAGAAAACGGTTAGCAAGCCCTTCACATCTGTAGGTCTCCATGACGCAGCAGAGATGTGCTGGTCTCGGGGCCAGCAGGTTACCACCTCCCTCTCCTTCCTCTGGAACATGGTTCTTGCTCTGGCTGATTGAGAGAGGCAAAAATTATTGCAAAGGTGCCCGAAGACACTTAGGTTGAGAAACTTGCAGCTTCTGATGAGACACAAAGCTTTTCCACGATCTTTCAGCAGCTGGTTCCAAAGAGCAGCCTTGCCTCTGGGATGTATCCAGTATCTACTGGGAACAAACCTCTCCCCCGCTACACAGCACGGAGAGCTCATGCTCCACCTCAGCCATTAATCGTTCCGAAATTCTCAGTCTATCCCACAGATAAAACTTGTTTTCAGCCCTGAACTACTTCAAGTACCACATCTCTGATTCTCAGATAAAGGTGTCAAACATATATTCAAATACACATATTCATGCCTTCTAGACCTTTTCCTTTTTTTGCTTTTGTAACCATTGCTTTGAACAACAACGTGCAAAATTAACGGCTTTAGAAGACTTCAAGCCAATTCTCCCCTTCCTAATTTTGTAAAATGTTATCATAAATGTTTAATGGTGTTTTAAAAAAATAAAAATCTTTCCTTAAGGTAACAATTTTAATTTTTCATGCACAATGAAGACCTTTATCTTATTCACAGTTGTCATTTTCTGTTTAGCATCACAATACAATACTGATAAATAAAGGCAATCGGATTGTCTTTAAGCAGTTTTGCCAGTTTTAGTGTATGGTACAGCTTTGTTCCTGTTATTCCTTTCTGTAGAGCATCCTTAGATCTTTGTTCTCCAAAACCACCATTTATTGGTTTTTAGAGAGGACAAGTTACCCACAGCGTATGTCTTCCCTGTAAAAAAAAAGCAAAAAAAAATTGGTTTTTTGGTGGTAAAATTCTAGCAGAGACAGTTACCAAACCATAGTAGTTTTCTGAATGATAACCACTCAGTCTGGTCCTTCCCCTGCAAACTCCAGTCTGATCAACACCCAAGAGCAATTTTCAGCAAGGTGACATGAAGTATTTCACTACGGAACCAAAGCTGTGCCGCAGTGTTTGCCTGACACGCTGTCAGCAAAGCAAACCTTTCCTGGTTGAGGTTTCTCCTCATCCCGTGGTTAAGAAGAACCTTTTGTCAACGAATAAGGTTGAAAAGCCCTGAAATTTCTTTCTCTAAACCTAAGCTGCAGATGAATTAATCCTGGAGCGGCTCAGACTTGGGGCAGGACACGCAGCCGGAGCGCAGGGCGAGTAGCACACCTGGGAACGGTCCCAGCCATGGCAAATCCTGGGGACAGAGGCTGTTCCCTGCGGTGCTGAAGAGAAGAAATGGACCTGTTGGGTCCCCCCGCTGAGTAGATTTGCAGCTTTCCAGGCTGTGGGCTCAAACGTGCATCTCTTTCAAGTTCCCAGGCAGCAGATTTTCTCTCCATCTTTTGCTTTGGGGAATTCTAGGAGCATCTTCCATTAAATACGAAGATGTTTAGCCTTTTAACCCTCCGAACGCAGTACCACAGGCTCTAGTGATCTATTGTCAGTTAAATTCACCCTCTCACTCTCTACTACAGCCTCTCTCTTGTATTTTCTTCCCTGCTGCGTGCACTTATCCCTGCATTGAAAATCTGCTTTTAAACTAGTAGACACCATTGGTTATTTTTAGGTATCAAAGACATTTTTCTCAAGATCTTTCTTCATTAATTCACTAATTCACTTTTTTTTTTTGTTCTGATCCCATTTGTCCCATGTTCTTTATTTGTCTCTTAACCCTGATGCTCAAAAGGTGTCAGCACAGATTAACAGGGAGTCTGATGGCTTCTGGAGAGCAGCATTTCATGTTCTCCTGCATCCTTTTAATCAGGTTTAAAGCCTTGTGGCCTTCTGTTTAAGTTCAGTTTGAAAATAGCCAGCAATCCTCAAATGAAAGACCAAATAAAACACATCAGCATCCCTTTTATCTATTTTGAAATACATTCCAAATACACAGCAATGTAATAGGAGGCAGAAAACATTTTAATGGGAAAACCTTGCCCCTTCTGCTAGTTCCATAAATAATTTTGCTTGAGTTGGACAATAAGGGAGGATGCAAAGATGCAGCACAGAAAACTCTCCCGTCTCTTCTCCAGGAGTATTGAGGGCAAGAGATAAGTGCTGCAGAAGATGTGTCCTAGACTTCTGCAACGGACGTCTCTGGAAATCCACAGTAATAGATCCCAAACCTCAGGCTCAAATGCTTCCCCGCTCTGGGGGTTTCATTATTCAATCCTAGCAGCGCCTCTGAATTTGCAGCTTGAGTCCATCTCAAATCACAATCCAGTCCTAAATAATACATCATTGTAAAAACTGTAACTCTATCCCCTATAGACTGCCTGCCCCAGTAAGAGCTTCTTATTCCCAATTGCTTTTCCCATGCCAGAATGAGCGAAGGCTGAGCTAGCAGTTAAAGCAAAGGATTGCGAGCTGGGGGTCTGGGGTCTAATCCCAGCTCAGCTCCTCATGTATTTTAGGAAAACACTTTACTTTTTCTGACCTGAAAAATAAGGTGGCACTTCTTTATGCTGAGACGGTTCGTGGAAGTTTGCAAATGGCTTTGAAGTTCCTAACTGAAAAATATTGTAAAAGGTCAGAGTATAATTATAAAACAGCTAATAACCTCTTCTTATTTTCTATTGCTGGGCCTAGCTTAAAAAATAAATTAGACTAAAACCTCAGGAATCTCAGAAGACTCATGAGAAACCTGAACCGGCAAAAGTCATTCCCGTATGCATGTCCCAGCGATTGATTCGGCTGGGAGCAGCGCTGAAGTTGTTATCTCCTTTGAGAGTTTCAGGATGTTTCTCAAGTCAGAGAGGCTGAAGAGGCTGAAAGTGATGCAAAGTCACTTTGCCTTTAGGAAGGCGGCCAGCAATGGCACAGCTGCACAGCTGGGAAAAGAGGACAACTGCAAAGGGTACTTCTGCCATTATTGCATGGTTTGAGCGGTGCCTTGGCAGCGATGGTGACAGACCTGACCAGAGAGACCAAACTAGCTCATCACAAGGCACTCGGGTAAGCCCAGGGTCCCTGTCCATGCCACTGGCATGCAGAGCTGCCAAGGACACACCAGTGCTGTGGGGAAAACGTGTCCTCAGAAAGCACCAGTCGCTTTCTGGAGTGATGGAGACCAGAAGTCTTTCTCCCTGCTCAAGCCTAAGGGTGAGCACTTTGGAAAGACCACGCTAACATGGGGCGAGAGAAGTAAAGGACTGCTACAGCCTTGCCATCCCCCATTGAGCTGCTGTTTTGAATGTCCACATTGTTTTCTGCTGGTATCCAAAAAAGAGAAGAAAAAGTCAGTTTATGCTAAGCAGCACATCCTTGTCACCCCACCTCTGCCAGTCACCAGATAAAAGGAGTCATTATTTTAAGACCCCTGCAGATGTCTGTCTGTCTTTTGTAATGAACTCATGAGCAGCAGCGATCGTTGTGGCACTGTTAATTGGAGCACCCACCGTGCTGGCTTCTGAAAGGCTGTTGTTTGTGTCACACAAGTGTTTCTTCTTCCAGCAGGTTTGGTTTACAGACATGTCTGCACATATTTGGATCCAGGTGGCTCCAGAAAGCCTGGCCAGGCTCCTTTGAGAGATTTCTCAGCACAAAGTCTTCCGGAAATCTACTCTGCTCCTTCTCCCAGGGCTCAGGGAGGAGGTTAGGGTTGACAAGGTGTCCCATTAGCTTTATGGAAACCAGAGCGACTGGCCACCCAAGCACTTTAGCTTCTGACTAGCTTCCACCTGCAGTAATAAGCTCAATCATGTAATTAATACCAGCCTTTACTACCTGCACTACTAGAACTGCTGTGGAGAAGACGGTTTTGTTATTTTTTAAAGAGCTTTCATGTGGTTACTGGGGCTTACAAAAAAAAAAAAATCCTCAAAACCCCCCCGATAGCCATCTGTGCAACTTGCTTTGTATTTTCCTCCCCCGCTACCCCCTTCCATGACTTTCAGGCTTTCAAGTCATGTAACGTTTCAACATGGCACCAGGAGAACAGGGAAAGAACAGAATCATCACAAAGATGTTTGAAAACCCAACAAAACACTTTGGCAGCAGGGCTGGGTTAGTTTGCAGCTTTGTTTAGTTTGATTTCATCTTGAAATTTATTTACCAGAGAAAACTCAGCTCCAAGATACTGCATCTGGTTTTCCAGTGAGGATGTTCCAATGTTTTAATTTTTTATTTTCTTTTTTTCCGAGAATCAAGGAAAACAAAAAAGCCTAACCCTGTGGTTTTCCAGGAAGAGCTCAACACAGCAGCTGGCCCAGTTACGTGTCTAGTCAGTAGCTGAGGCCTAAAACAGAAAATCCACCCCACACCCATCCCCACTTTGCCTCTTCTTCCCTTGGTCTCAATCACTGGACCACCCCTTGCTCTGCTTGGAGCGCAGTAGGGCCAGGATCCGAAGATTTCATTTCTATTTAAGCCTCTTGGTCTACTGTTTCCTACCAGCCCCCTTGAGACCCTTGGAGACGTCTATTTAATAGATAACTGATAGCTCAGGGGTTTGGGTGACCCTCAAAGAGCGAAGCTGGACTCAAGACACCCTACACATTTGGATCAGTACCCTTGAACTTTAAACTTGATCTTAAAGCAGCTTTCCCTATAGAAATGCTTAACCAAATGCAGGATGTGCTTCAGCCCAAGTGCTGCACAAATCCAATAAACTACCACAACTTCAGTTCCATATTCTGTTCTGATGGATACGTCCCACTGCAGGAGTGAGCAGCTCTTTGCTCTGCGGAGCTGGGAAGAGGGTGCTGAGGAGAAGTGTTTTACCTCTTGTGGGGGTGAAGCGAAAACCTTGGACAGTCACGGCTGGAATCCTAGAGAGGGTTTGTCACACGTGGTCTGTGACCTCCTGTGCTGGGACCAGCATCTGTGAGCCTCCTCACAGATGGGAAACATCAGCCCTCGGATGCCAAGTGAGGCACCAAGTTTGACTCGTTAGTAGTGGGATCCTATAAGCAGACAGCGATGTTTAGGGAAAGCTGAAGAAGAGCAAACCTGAGTAGTGTTTTGCTCTGAATTTCTTGCAACAGTTCTTATACTTCATCCAGTAACTTGTTGATTGTCTTGAATCCAGCTTTGAGAAATATTCAGTCATTATTTAAAGGATTTAAGTGATAGAAAATCTACCATATGTCTGAAAAGGATGTAATTATTAATTATGCTCTGTACAAAAGCTCAGCTTATTTCTGCTTTGACCTTTGGTAGCTCCAGCTTACGAGATTTTGCTATTCTTTTGTCTGCAAGTTTCAAGGACCCTCCAACTAGAACTGATTACTGTGAATAAAGGGACCTTCTGCCATCTTTGCTACTTCAAAATGAGAACAAGGTGATTTCTCAGCAGTGTAATCAAGGGGAACCAGATGTGACTAGTTGCCATCTTGCAAAAGGAGCACAGCTGGATCCAGACACACACACCTGCTAATGGAGCGCAGCTTTCACGAGCCTAAGTACAGGCACAAAAAACAGGAACAGAGGAAAGAGGAGCTGCGTTTAGCCACTGCCTTGGTGTTACGGATTTCATGCAGGTCTGTCAGGCTGCCAGTGATTTACTCACCCTCCAGCTTCCAAGAGCAGCCCAGAAGCGCAGTGAGTGGAGCGGCCCCTCTCCAGGCCTGGGCAGAGATGGCCGGAGTTCAGGAGGAGTGAAGAAATCAGTGCTACAAGCTCTGTAGCGATCAGAGAGCCACCAATCACCACCGCAGAAGGGATGTCTGGACCTGCACACACAAGGGGGTTTGTTTGTTGGGTTTTTTAAATTCTTGTTGTTCTGGACTTTGAGCTAGCACAAAGTTGCCTCCTTCTGAAGCCAGGCTTAACAGTCAAAGGACACGATGAAAGATGGAAGTCAAGGCTGACAGCCGTTTCCTAGCTTTCTAGGAACAGAAAGAAATACGTCGATTCTTTACAGGGAGTAGGAGAGTTACTCTCACCCTGCACTTCTTAACGTAAAACTGGAGTCCGACCATGCTGCCTTCTGCCTTACCATCAGGGGAAGGTACCACAAGGTGTATGGTCTTATCAAGTCATGTAGGCAACTCCTATAATCAGTGGAGAGAGCAGATATCACCATGAGGCACCTCCTCAAACCTCCCCTGGACATCGGTAAGGACCACATCGCTTTCCTTTTGGGGCACTGTCTGTTTGTTACAGAGAGACCAGATGGCTGATTCCAGCTGCTGAAAAGTCAGGTTCTAAGATAAATGAGACACATCCCACCCTCCACAACCATAATGCGGAGACAAGTTAGCCATGACGGAAAGGTCCTGCAAGCCTTTTCTGAATTTGGGAACAGGAAATCATGACAGCACACACAGTGCTGTGGGCTGGCGTGTTGTGGGAAAGCTCAGTGTACCACCAGGCAGCATCTCCAGAAACGACGCTTGAAATTTAAATCCTTGAACTTTACCCAAAAGCAAATTTCAGATCAGGTATTTTAAGTATTTTTTTAATCAATCACAGAAGTCATTCAGGAGGAAAGAGGAATGATACCGTACAACAGAGCTAATTTGCCAGCATTGATGGGATGCTGAAGCTTAACTCTTTCAGAGTAACCAGAAAGAAGAAATAAGGTACAAAGACATGCGCAAATAATTCAGAATGATAGAGGTGGTGTTCTCTAACTGAGCATCTAGAGCTATGTTCCCCCTGCTGAGTGATTCTGATAAACTCTGCTTCAAGGAAAAATTCAGCTTCTTTTCTTTAGACATCAGCATTGAAAACATCGGTTGCAGCCTCAGAGCACCCAGTTCAACTGGGAAGTGAAGCAGCGGGGAATTGTGGCTCACTATGGAGTTACAGAGGATCACCTCAAGGAACACAACCCAAGTAACACCCCCCAGAAAAGGCCACTCTAACAAGACGACATTATCCGTCACGCTGTCCTGAGGACAGCTTTATAGCTGGTAGGAACCAGACTGGTAATTACAACACAGAAATACAGCACGCGGGGTATTCGGAGACCAAAGGGCACGGGGAGCCAGCAGCCGGCGGGCAGGCGTGCGCAGCTCCACCTCTGCTATGTGCAGGGGCTGGTTCTGCCCTGGTGCTGGCCTAGCCCTAGAGCCGTTCGGCTGAAGTCAACGCAGTTACACTTACTACAAGGGGTAAAAGACATGGGCTCAGAAATCCTGCACGCTAAACACCTCAAAGGGAATTCCCTGAGACTTGCTGTGCCATGTGGAAGCAGCTCCCTGACAGCCTGGAAGCAAAGCATCGCACTGTGCTGGAGGCAGCATGGTGGCATGGGGACTGAGGGACCTCACCCTGCAACACTAAGCATGCACCGGGCTGGGAAAAACAAATGGAAATGCTCTGGTGTTCACTCTGCTGCAAGCCACACTTGTTTGCACCCAAAGCCCCGCTCTGAGCAGTGGCTTTAACTCGAGTCCTGGCCCCAGGAAGCTGTACTGGGATGTTCCTCCTTGTGCAGGGACCTACAGAGTCTGGGAAAGCCAACACTTATGACAGTGCTTGCATCCTGAATTGGAAGATCCCCACAATGACAACTTTGCAGGGAGGTTGCCAATGGGAAAGCAAGTCACACATGCAAGAGCTTGCGTCTTACACCATCCCCTCCTTCTACGCTTCAAAAACAGGCCAAATGAGCTGGTGGCATAGGAAGCCATCAGGTTCTAATCATTCCCAAAGCCCTTGGCTCCTTCTGCATAAAGGGCCAGGGTTACATTCTCCCTGGAAAGGTAACAGAGCATGGATCCCGACACGACTATAGCCAAGAATGCAGGATGTTTGCAATCTGTGAGAAGGGCCTGAGACCCTGCATGTCAATATTTAGAAGTCTGTCCAAAATCCCGAGTTCTAAACTTAGCTCCAAAGATAGCACATAGAGATCTGAATCTGTTTTGTCTCTGGCAAAATACATGTTTTGCAAATTTTATTATTTATTCATCTCATTTGTTTTCCTTGGTCATCCTAGACACAGAATGGGAATTATTTTCAGACGAGCTTTTTGGGTAGCTGTAATTAGTCTTTTATCATTTCAGGAAAAAGAGAGTGCTGCAAACCTGAGATTTGGAAAGATGATGTGGTGGCTTCCCAAGGCACCTCTGGCATTCAACACCGCAGGAGCCAATGCAAGCAGCGGCTCCCCAGTACTAAGGGGCAGAACTGCGGTACCTGCCCAGCTCAGCCTCTGCAGTGAGCTCTGCAGAGCCCACCAGCTCCCAGTGCATGGTCCTCCACACCAGTGCACACCACAGCTGCAGACAGACAGACGCTAGACAGTCCGTGTGCTATAGTCTACTTCAACACGCATTTCTTACAGTAACTCATGGTATCTTTGGTTTTCATCAGGACTTCCAGGCATACCTAACATGAATCACAGCTTCAGGATTCACGGGAGAGCTCACCCAACCCATGCTTCAGTCGCCTCGGCTGGGCAAGGGGGAACAGCTACAAGTGGCACTGGCAGGTTATTGTATTAATATTTGTAATTCTTTTGAGAGTCTCACATCCTCAAGCACCACTAGAGGAGGGCAAAGCATTATATTAGCAAGTGCCAGTTGTTATCCTCCTCTCTGGAGATCTCTTGCAGGTGATGGCCAAACACTGCAGCATGCACAGGCTGTTCCTGCGATATTTTTCCAGTTTTCAAACAGGGTAAATGCAAAAAAAAAAAAAGTGGAAATGCCAAATGTCTGCTTTGAGAGGAACCCACCTACTTGCTAAGCAGAGGCAGCCTGGATCTGCTCCCATACATCCTTGCTGCTCACTTATCAGTGAGCTGAACCTACTTTAATAGAGGCACAAGAAAGGCAGAGGCTTGAGCTGGAACATGAGTTCATTCCAACACTTAGATCTTGAGAATGGAAAACTCACAGTCCCTGAAGAGGAGAGAGGCCAGATTGTGGTTTCTAGAGGGAGAAATTTAATACAGGCTCGTAGAGTAAATAAACTGCAATCGCATCCCTGTGTCCAGCGTGTGAGAATCTACAGTTCCAGGCAGCGAGAAAGAAATCCTGTCTTTGATGGGTGCTGGACTGAGGAGCAAAGCGAAACCAGATGCAAGGCCAGGCTGAGCCCGGCCAGGCTGAGCCCAGCCAGGCTCCCCTGCCCCGTGCTGCTCCTTCACAGGGGCTGGTGTGCGCTCCTGGCTGGTGCACGCTGCTGACCGCAGGGATGGGGATGCTGCCTCCTGCATCGTCCCCCACCGAGCAGGACCTGGCCCTGCTGCTGATGGTGGGTGGGGTGGGAGGCAGCTCCGAGGGGCAGGGACAGGAAATTTCCCTAAATCCTCTTTAAGCCCTAAAGACACTCATGTGTCACAGAGCAAGAACCAGCCTGCGGAGCATCATTGTTGGCTTAAGAAATACCCACCACAAACTTCCCCCTGCTATAAAGAAATGAGCCGAAACCACCCCAGAAGACCAGTGCTTTAAGTCGGTGGCCAGCTCCATAAACTGCTGGTCCTGGGTTTTAATTTCCTGAAGTGTCTCATTTCTCTCCCTTGCAAAAGGGAGCTGGAAAAAAATCCTCTTTCTCTCTCTCCTTCTCACAGTTACTCTTTGAGTAAGGCCGTGCCTAACGATTATTCAGGGAAACATTATGTTGACATTACTGTTTAGAAAATAAAAAAGGGTTTTTAAGCTAGAGAGTAACATCGTGACCATATAGCACTAGTGAATGATTAAAAATTTAGATGACTGCCTTTGAAACAATAAAAAGCTTTCGAAGCTTCTTAATGAGCAGCTATCAGAAATAAAGCATTTAAAACTTCAGAAAGTGCCTCTGTGGAAATTTCATTGTCTTTGATGCTGTAAAATAACTGCAGGGTGGATTCATTTCAAGTTCTTTCTAGCATACTGGTCGTTTAGAAATATTGGGAGATATCTTTCTTAGCAATATGTGGGGAAAACAATGTCTTGGTCGCTTTCATTTATCTGCAATTTGACAGGAGTGCAGTTTATTAACTTGAAAAGAGACAGATACATTATCTGAAACACAGAGAGTATAGTGGGTATTGCCTCCTTTTTATACCAGTGGGAGTCCATGACACTTTGAACTTGCTCACCATTAAACGCCTTCCTGAGTTGTTGAAGAGGCCTTTAAAAAGGGAGCCTGTGCATTTATGATGTAAATTCGTTATTTTGACAGTCTTTGAAATCTGTCATATTCACGTCCAATTTAATGCACCGCAAAAATTCTTTTCTTTTAAAATACTTTTCTTTTAAGATTTCAAAGCCATTTTCATGTAGAAAACTATTGTTATACCTAATATATCCTGAAAGTGTTTTAGCAAAGGAACTTATATGATTCTGTTTTAAGTCATGTCAGGTTTTAAAACATGTCGTTTCTTCAAATAAGCTTTGACCACGTTATCTTTTTTTTTCATTAGTTAAAGTGCACTTGATTTCCATGGATACAATTAGTCAGAATATATGCTATAGGAGCATCATCGGATCAAACAGGGTTCTTTCAGGCTGCATTCAGCCGAGCAATTGCCCACATATCTGAGATCAATTCAGACCAGCACACGGGCAGACAGATGCAGAGAGAGGAGGGCTGGGTGGGAAAGCCGAGGATTGTGCTGAAGCCCAGCGGATTTAACGAGAACCTGGACCAGTGGGAAAATTAAACAGCTCCTTTTAAAAGGATGAGCTCTGAGTATTTACTCTGAATGTGGAGTGGGGCGAGGAGGAGCAGGACAGGAGGCGGCTGTGCAGCATCTGATGAAACCCAAGTTCAGTTTAATTCTGGTCGAATCCAAGCCTCATACATTTCAACTCGATCTTCAATCCAGACAGCCCTCCTCAGGTTGGCTAATCCTTATTACACAGTGGATTTTAGCTGTACCTGCACTTCTTTATCAGTTTGCAAGATATTTTCAGCCGGTACAGAGGTCTTCATGCAGCTCTGCTTCAAAGCTCTATACAGAGGAGGTTCCGTACAGAGTTTCCGAGAGTGTTTACAGATGCCTTATCACTTTGGGAGAGGAGGTTGGTGGGCAGGGGCAACACATTTCTCCGAAGCAGCGCAGAATCATCCTAATCTAGGGGAACGATCAAATAAGAGTTTCAAAGATCTCCCACTACAAAGGCAGGCATTAAACTCGCTCATTGCCTGCCCAGGCTACGGGGCAGGTTTGGAATACGTGGAAATACGTCTGTTAGATGGAGGAACCTTCCACTGATGGTTTAAGCACCATTTCCCTTGTCCCCAGCATCTGGGTTTAAAATGCAGCGTATCATGAGTGAGATAAACCAGGAGAATCATTACTTCAGTGGCATTTAACCCTATAATTGGACGTTTTTTGTGGCACTGATTTTATAAGGTCACCCTGTTATTTCCTTTGCTGGCTGGCTTGTGATGGTGCTCTCACATGTTATTACTCTCTTCCATCACAAGGAATGGTATTTTGGGACTGAAAGGGCGAAAGATTTTAAGGACTGTCCTTTCCCACACTGTGATTGTCTGAAAGCTTCAAACAGTCAAAGGCAGAATGTAAACGTGGTTTAGATGGTGTCTCAGGGGCAGAAATCCCACCTGGTCTCGGGGTAGGAAAGAATTATGAGGATCTGATCATTTTATAGTTAGACTGCCTTGTCCCTCTGCAAAGGTAGGATACACTTTCCTGATAGAGCTTGTATCAGATATTAAACCAATACTACACTTGATCTCGGCAAAAAGGCCATTAAATCTCACAACTTGAAAGAGGCAGCTTGATCCTTGAAGCTGGGAATCCTGCAGCGCTTGCTGCCTGCTAACCCGATGGCCTGGCTGCGCTCCTTCACAGAACTCGTTTCTGCTATCATTTCCCCGAGTTTTGGGTTTCGTTGGCACGAGCAAAACCTTGGGCTGCATGAGAAAATACTTTGAAATGGTGCCTAATTGACTTGGGTCTGGTTCAGAATGTAGTACACCACATAAACCACCATAACATCAATCAGAGGGAGAAAGGATGTCCCCATGTTTGGCTTAAACTACAGGGTATTTCCTTTGCCGAAAGCAGTTTAATCACACTTAAGTATAGGTTTGCTGTGGCAAAAAAGACCGACCCATTCCAGTCGCAGATTTTTCCCACAGAAGGAAACTTCTGTACGACAGCCCGTCCGGTGAGATGGCCCGGGGTTCGTTGCACCAACTGCGTTGACTTCACCAGCCTTATCGTATCTCTCCCCTTTTTTTGCTCTGCACTCCCACAGTGAAAGGCATGTTTCTGCGGTCTGTGAAGAGTATAATTTCCATCCAAGTTTGGGGGTATTAAACTTAGTCTCTGGGATCTACACTCCCCCCTCGTCTTCCTGGGTTTTATGCCATTTACCCTCGCCTCCCCCTCTCCAATTAGTGCTAGTTAGCTCTGATAGTGCCTCCCTGGTAGAGAAGAAACAGGAGCCAGTTGTTACGAATATTGAAAAAGTTATTTCAAGGAGGCTCCTGAAGACAGACAGACCCCAGGGTTCTCTGGGGCGTGCCTACCCTGCACAACTGAGCTCATCTGCACCCAAAATTCTGGCACCTTCATGCCTCACCACTCCCACAGACAAACTCATCACTTATTTAACACCTTTCATTGCCAGACAGGACTATCGGTTTTAAATACCTCAGGTTTTGGAAATGCAGATGTCAGACACCTGACATTTCCACTAGGTTCTAAGTAACCTCTGGGAGAACCAGAGCCCCAAATCTAAGCAACAAAACCTGCATTTGGAAATCTACACCAACAGCTACGGCTAGAAACCAACCCAGGGCCTGATCCTGCTGTTCGAGCAGCAGCTCAGTGACAGCACCACCTGGGTTTAGGCTGATTCTAGAAAACGTGAAGCTGCAGACTGTGCTATCAGTGTACATTGCCATAGCTGGAATTACTAAGAAATCAAAGTCATGCCTGGGCATGCGGAGCGCCATCGTTAATAGCCATTCCAGTCATCACCTCCGCTGCTCAGCGCTTCCCAGAACCTCGCTCTTTTTTATCTTTCACTTCCCATGAAACAGCAGTGATTTGTTTACGAATATCAGGAAGAGAGGGGAGGAGAAAGGGGGAAAGAAGTGCATGTTAAGCTGCTCTGATAAATCATAAACAGAAGAAAGGATGAGAACTGTGAAGGAGAATAAAAGCACCGTTCTCTAAGGAGGCCGTATGAAACCTGGTCATCTTGTGACATGTTGTCGATCACGCTCATATACCTGTGCGCAAACTGCAGCACAAACATGTAAATGACAATTATGTCCCAGCTGACACCAGCCTCAATTTCTAACCTCTGAGGTACCACCTCTGGGGATAGTAATGAATTCAGAATTTTATTGGAATGAGGTTTCAGTGGTAATTCCAGTTGCTAGTTGGTGAATCCTCAGAAAGGACATGAAGAGCCTTCCCCATGCAGCTTTGTCAATCATTCCTCCTCCTACTCACAGGAGTCATGTGTATAACCTGGTGGCAGCCATCGTGTCATCCATGACAGCAGGAGCTCCTCTGTATGTGCCCAGGTCCAGGCTGGCTTGGGCTGAGGGGCTAAATCCACTGCCTTTAACCTTACAGAGAAGAGACGGCAAAGTGCAGAGCTCTTAAGAGTAAAGCATTTTGGGAAGAAACCCCACTCCACAGGCAGGCTACTGCATCCTGCACTGCCGAGATTTTACATGGCTTCCAGGCACAGCCAGTGTCCTGTCCAAAAGGGGAAGACCAGCTGCTTCCAGGAAAAAACACAAGGAACAACTGTTATCCTGTAGCCCTGCATCCCGGACTCGCAGCCATGTGCCCGGATCCAAGTCCTGTACTTCCATCAGCACTCCTGGGACTGGAAGGAACAACCACTCGCACTCCTTTGGGAAAGAGCTGTTGATCTTAATGCAGATATTGCCCGATTACGTGAAAGGGCTCAGCGCCTTGGACACATGGATGCAATTCATAAAAGAATCCAAACAAGGCAAGATCAAGGAATCCTGGTCTGTTGTGCAACGTCAGACGAAGAACAAATATAGAGTCGCTAAGGCACTGGGAGATACGCCAAGACATCCTGAGATAGAAGCTGAACCATGCCTAAGGGCAACTGAAAGAGAAAGTTGTGGCTCAAAACCACCCTGTACACACTGCTGGCAGCTCCTTCGCTCACCCATCTCCCCCCTGCCACCTGCACACACCTGGCCCCACCGCCTGCAGAGATGCTTTCGATTCATCCAGGCTCCCCAAAAGACATCTTCTGCTGATATTCACTTGCTTTTTTTGATATTTATCTGATTTTTTCTGTCCCCTGGAACAAGCTGCAAATGCAAATCCTGCTGTTACGATTGTTGAAAAAAGTGAAAACAAAACAAAACAAAACAAAAACAAAAAAAGGAAAAAATTCAGAAGGAAAACATAAAACTGAGAGGCAACTAAGTATCTTCCAGAGAGAAAGGGGAAAAGTAAAACTGCAACAGTGGGTTGCAAAAGCAAAATCCATTGAACTTAGTCATCCTAGCAACATTTCCCTTTATTTATGAACCTTCTGAAGCAAGTTTTACCCTGCAAACTCCACGGGGATCCTTGATTTCTCTAGCCAAATTAACTAATTTTCCTCAATCACACTGAAATCTGGTCATTTGATCTGTCACTTGACGTCTGCCCTCCATGTAAACAGAAGCACCCCATAGTTTTGATTTCGCAGCAGAACAACATCACCCTAAGCAAAGAGGGCTGTTAGGATGCGTGTTCCTCCAGCACACCTCTGTGCATCCAGGAGCAGAGAGCTCTCGGCTCTGGCTCTGCTCCTGCTGCTGGGTAGGTTTAATCAAAGAAAGGCACATACATGTTCTCCAAGCTTTAGGAA
Organism: Buceros rhinoceros silvestris; assembly: GCF_000710305.1. Classification (NCBI taxonomy): domain Eukaryota; kingdom Metazoa; phylum Chordata; class Aves; order Bucerotiformes; family Bucerotidae; genus Buceros; species Buceros rhinoceros. Next base: position 69,779 of record NW_010395939.1, read on the forward strand.
GGTACCCAGAGACAGCTCTGTCTCGCAGGGTGCAGCTTAGCACACTCCCCCTCTCTTGAAGCCATTTTATGGCTTCATGATTTTTCTTTATTATTGTTTTGTGAGCTTTTAGGTATTGCTGCTGGTCACCTGTTTGAAAGACTAACTCACATCCCCCTTCAACATACAGCGGGTGCACAGACACACATTGGGTGGGAGCATATTGCAGCCACCGAACTGTCACCAGCCAGGACATTCCCCCGCTCACTGACTTTGCACCTGTACCCTCTCGGCATCACAATATGCAAAATTCCCAAGGCACAAAGCTGGTCCTGTAACACCTGCTCTGCCTGGATTCTGCTCTTGGGCCTCTTTGGCAGAAACACACGAGCGGATTAACAAGGAGATCACTGAAAAATAAGAGGAGTTAAAGACCATGCTCCTTACACATCCACAACCAAAGAGGACACCAGCCCGGGGGATACGGACACCGTCCTACGCACACATCATGGCCTGGCCGGGTCAAGACCGATGGCTGAGCTGAAGAGGCAGGAAGAAGAGGTGGAGGCTGCAAATACGCTCCAGGTGCGATGCTCATTGTCATGAATGCAAATGCTCGTTTGTATTAAAGCCCTTCTGGGCTGGCAACAGGATTTAAAAGGGTGGCAGTGGAAGGGATAATCATGCTCATGGTATTTTTGCTGATGAACAAAAGTGAGCTCACAGCACACTATTTGTCCTCAGGCTCTGACCCTATGGAGGCTATTGAAGAGGCACTGAAATGCTGGGAACTTCCAACTATTTTTCTATTACAGCCATTTTCTAAGGTATGATGCTAACCCCAGTAGCTAATTACAGGATCATCATTCTCCCAGAGCAGCATTTAGAAGCAATACTCATTTTGGCCCCCTCCAAGCTAGAGGAATCCAGCCATACCTCAGCAATGGATAGGATTTGTATTTCCCACTGGTGGATCCGTTTTATTCATCATTGTTTCTCCTCGATTCCCTCGGTGCCTCTGTGCCCTTATGCCACATCAGAGCTGGCTTTGTTGTCTCTCCCGCTCTGCCATTTTCTCTCGTCTCCTAAGTGCTCTTCTCCCATGTAACACAGCCAGCCTTCACATGCAAAGGGGAAAGTGCTTCTCCGACAACCCAGTGTGATAAAAACTGCATTGAGAGCCACGTTTCCCTGGGGACTGGGGGTGCCCCAAAGCCAGTCCATCTCCTGGATGGATCTCCTGGGGGCAGGGGGGTTAGACTGCCACAGCAGCATTTCACTGAGCAGGGAACACACCATGATGCCGTGGTTTGGGAGCTGTGCTTGGCCCCCAGCAGGGAGCGTACAGTAAACACCTGGAGAAACAGGTGATTTTGTGGACTAGAGGATTTTCACTGATGAAAAACATGCACTGTTGACCTCTTCATTCCACTTCATCTTCTGTATCCTTAACAGAGGCCCAGTAGCATTTCCTCACATTTCCAGCACTGCTCCAATGAACTTCTTACAGAAGCTCTGCTACATTCTCCTGTTCAATTTCATCCCCCAAGTCTGCTCCATATTCCCTCTGAAAAACATTTAAGACACACAATGGTCCAACTGCAGTGCAATTCTTCCAACACACACAGCCTCTGGTCATCCTCTTGGTGACCATCTCCATGGGTTTCACCTTGCTCTGAAGCAAGAAGCAGTTGAGGTCCTGCTGTGAGTGGATCTCCTCCTGCATCACGTGAGGTGCCCTGACCTCAGTCCAGGAAACCTGTTGCAGTACAAAGTCCCCATTGCTGTCCCCAGCTTTCCTTGGGCATGGGACCTCCTACGGCCAAGGACTAAGTTCTGTGGCAGGGAAGCAGTGAAGAAAAAGGGGAGATGTTTTGAGCAGATTTCCTATTGCAAAGTCTCCCTCTCGCCCTGCCCTTGCCAGGAGCTGTGGAAGGAGCTGCTGATATTCGCCTCTGAGTTTTTCTTAGGGAAAGGAGGTGGGTGGAAGAGAAGCATTTGTTTTCCAGTTCCAAATTTTCTCCTGCACTTACACGTTTGTTCATGAAAAAAAAGTCCTCTATTGTAAAACTTGTCAAATGAGACCACCCAAGTGGCTGAAGGGAGGGAACAGGGAAGGAGGAAGAAATGTCTTGAAAACCATTTTCTTTTTGATGGTTTAGAAAGGGAATTGAATGTTATTGTCTCACTTTAAATATGTTCTTTATGAGGAGGTCATGTAACAGGCACATCATTTTCTAATTACAACCACGCAGATAACATGGAAACAAAGTAGATGGAGATTTTCCAAAACAGAGGACTCGGTTTCAAACAGCACGCTGTACCATTCATCTTCCAAGCCTCAAAATAAAGCAAAGGGCTTTACTCAGAAGGAACTAGATAGAGTTGTAAGCTATTAATCGCTTCCTTTTACCCACTGTTTTATAGACAATGGGAAACTTAAACTCAGTCACTCCTTGGATAATAACTGGAAAATGTTGTCTAGGCTTTGACGGAGTTTTCTCAGGTTGTGCTGGTGCTGCCCATGGAAACAGCCTCACTAAAGCCACTTACAGGAAGGGAGGAATTCAGTCCCACCATAACACCACCAAGGTCTAGAGTTTTCCCAGCAAAACTTACTCACTGCAAATTGTGTGTGAAGGGAATTGCACAATCAAATCCCATTACATTGACAGGAAATGAGGTTTAAGTGAAAACTAGCGTTCATTTCTGAACATCTCAGCCAGCACTGCAGAGAAAGGAGGAGTCCTGGGGCTTTGTTTCCCACACAGAGACATCAAGTGAATGGTGGAGCCCTGTCACCTGCAAGCCACCACCACCACCACCAATGTTCCTGCTGCAACCATGAGGGCACGAACCGCCTCACGCCAATCTCTTCACTTGGCCTTCAGGACCCTCCCTTTCTGGCTCTACCAAAAGCAGGCTTCTACCCAGGATGCTGTGATTTCCACCCCCACCTTGGGATGATGCGAAACCCAGCATCCTCCCAGCTGGCAGACGAAAGGAGGTGTGGACAGGGAGAGGCACCTGCGGGAAACCTGCTCCTGCACAGCACCCACCGCTTTGCAGCAAGGGGAAAAGGTCAGGTGGACTTTCAGGACAAAGTGGATCAAGCAGCATCCAGGGGTGACAACTTTTCCATGAGAGCTGGTGGGACTAATTTTCTACACCTCCTCTCTGGTGCTTCAGATCCCCAGCCCAGGTTAACTGGGTAGCAGCAAGGTGTCCTGCACCATCCCTGTGCCCTGGGGCACCTGCAGGGTCACAACCATCGGCCTGGCTGGCAGGGTTAGACGTGCTCTGGACAGGACCCATTAGTGCATGGGCCCATCCCAATGCCAATCTCTCCAGAGCTGGAAAGCAGTGGGAAAGGGCTGGGAATGCATCCTTAGGATGCCCTTCTTGGTCTGTCCCACCTGCTAATGTTGAAGGAAGGGAGGAATTTGGGTACAAAATGGGGTCACAAATTATCTCTGGTTTTATCCCTCCCCAGATTTGCCTCCACTAGAAAAAGCACCCCCCGAGCTGCAGTGCTGATAATGATTTTGTGCAAGGCTTCATCTCTGGCATGAACAGGGAGAGTCACTTCAAGGAACATCAGAAGGCTGGAGCAGGACAACTGCTGACCAGTGCAGGATTTCTTAAACAGGGAAAACCTTCTCTGCACGAGATGGCCCAGTGACATAGTGTTTGTCCACACACTCTCCAACATGCATTTTCCCAGCAGACAAAAAGCCTTCAAGTCTCACCCTGGCTCGATCCAGCTGGATTTGACCATGATGAGTGATCAGGGTTTCCCAAAGAGGGCAATTTAAATGTGTTTACACTGCCACTAACCCCCGCTGCTTTGTTTGTCCAAGATGTTCAGGATAAGGGAAGGTGTCTCTGGTCTCTGTATTTGCAGTAACGCAGCAGTCATTGAGGGTGGGTCACTTTTAGGCTGAACTCTTCTGGTTACAATCCTGTGTAATAATGAATTATCCTGGAGGGAAAGGGAAGGTTATGGGATGGGTTCTGAGCTCCACTGCACCAGGAAAGCCTCATTTGGGAGAACCCAAAGGTGCCTCTCAGGTTTCTTCATTCACAGACCTCCCTGTGAAAAGTAAACCTGTCATCCTCCTCCACCCCATCTGCTCCTGAAGCTCAGGACTAAAAACTTCAGACACACAACAGCTTCAGTAGCTGGGAACTCCTGACTGAGGACAAAATAACCCTTTAATAACCTCTGAAGTAACCAACCTACCTGGTGCAACCAACACGCCTACAGCTCTTGCTGGCCCCAGTTACAACCCCAAGGAAAGCTCAAGCAATCTGACTTTCCTTATGGCCTTTCCTTTAGACACACGAGCCAGAACCTCTTTCATAGATTTGCTCCAGGGTGAAAAAGGAGGAAAAAGCATTGAATGAAGCAGAAGGAACCCACACTGATTCAGGAAACAAAAAGAGCAGCGAAAGACAGAAAGGGAAGGCAGCAGCTCACCACGGGCAATGTAAACTGCTCTTTGTGTAACTGTTTTCTGTCCAAGCCTGCCCAGCATGAAAATCCCCCCTTTAAGGGGGGAGGGAGCTGGAATTCACACCTGTAAGCCGGAGCTGCTGCTCCTGGCTTCGGGATGGTCACAAAGCCCCGAGTCATCTCGGATCAGTGTCAGTGCAGTGGGTGCATAAAGGGGGCTGAGCCCTTCCCTTTACACTGGATTACTCCAGAAGAAAGCTGCATTTGTTGGAGGGGGGCTGAATAGGCTTTGGGTTTTGGGGATGGTGGGTTTTTTGTTTGGGGTTTTGGGGTTTTGTGGCTTGGTTTTGTTTGGGTTTTTCTGCTTTGTGGTTTGTTCCCTTGGGTTTTTTTTCTTAAGTATCCACTTTGTGTCTATTGGTCCCCAAAAGGGAGAGGAGTTCTGCAAATCCACTTTAAAGCTTCCTCGGCCAGCAGCGAGGAGGCTGTGGGTGGGTTCAGCTTCCCTGCGCAGGAGCACAACCTGCCATGATGCTCCAGCAAACCACTCATCCCCAAGAACCAGCTGTAACGGTGGATCAGCTGCTGCCTGACTCGATCCCAAACGCTGCTCCCTGAACTCACCAACAAGTCTCTTCACTAGAAAATTTCTAACCTGGAGACGATGCTGTGCCCAAGATCCCAGAAGAGCTGCTGCTTTTCTGACATTCCTCTGCCCTTTTTGGGCTTAATCTGGGTCCCCATCTCAGCCGGGCAGGGCAAGTTCAGATCCTGGCACACAGTGAAAATACACACAATTAATATCGCATGGTAATTAGAGGGAAGCAGTCACACCAGCAGTGCTGCACCACTCTCCTCTAACACCCCATCAGAGCCGGCCTGATATGTGCAGTGATCCACAACAGAGAACTGCCACCCCACGGGTCACCCTGGCTCTGAAGAACAGCATTTGAGCAGCCGGTGCTTTTACAAACTCCGTGTTCAGGTGCCGATCTGAACCGTCCTCGTAGCCGGGATCCCATGGGACCAGCGCTCTGGCACAGCCACGCAGCGATGCTCCCGCTGGATGGAGGATTGTCTCACCCACGCACTCACCCTGACACTTCACAGCCCACACCTAGACTCCCCCCAAACCACATTCCAAGGCACTGTGAGCAGAGTCACTTCTCCTCCCCATCCTAATAAACAACACTGGGAATTAACGGCCGATCAGTGCTGTTGTTACCATCCTCAGCTCGGGACAGTGAAGCCCAGCATCTTACTCATTCTGCACATTTCTTTCACCAGGCAATTCTAACGAGGTCAAAATTATTTTCCTTCCTTTGCTCTAATCTCCTCAAAGAACAAAAAGAAGTATGAAAAGAAAACACAATATTTATTGTAAATCAGTGACTTCTGCATTAAAATGATCAAAGTGTGTTTGCTGCACACTTGAAGTTCAGATGCAAAGGGATTTCCAACTTAAATAAATAAAAGATTGTTTTTCTGTAATGCAAATTGAGAAGGAGCAATCCACACAAAGTCGTCAGACATGCTCTGCAGAAGGACTGTCCCGCTCCTATACCCTACATATTTTGCATGGCTGATTCTCTTAATCTTTTCAAAAGAAACACCACCCCACCAGGGCATGCTAATGCGTGCCGGGGGGGCGCTGGACTCTACTTGATGTCTGATTACAATATGCAGCTTAATCATATAATTTCTCAGTTCAGATATTGATCCTTGGGAGGGAAGCAGTGCTGGGAATAGAGCGAAGCAGGGGGTGGAGAAATATCTGCTGCCTGTTTTCTCATCTAACAACTCCCCAAAGAGACAGAGCCTTACCCATCCCACATACCCAGGCGTGACAGGAGATCAAAACTCGCTGGGGACACGCACTGTGCCTTTCAGGTAACTTATACTATTATTAATGATCATAAAAGAAGCTATCAAGGTATTTTGCATTTCTTTCATCTGGCAAGCCTGTGAGCACGTTTATTAATTGAGGAAGCCTCACTTTTCTGCAAGGTAGATTTTAGTATTTCCTTTCTGCTTCCAGGAAACCAAGGCACAGCCTGGGCAGGGGCACAGCACAGCCTGGCCCCAAACCCAGCACCATCGTGGAGCAGCATCAGCCCCCTGCCATGAGGAAGAGGGTCACTGCTCCAGTCCCCCAACACCCCGCAGTCTGTGCCCAAAGCTCGTGCATCTGAGCAGGCTGGCCTCAAGTCTGCCAGGCTGGCGTGAGCTAAACAGCACTGCTGGAATTTGGAAGAATACTCCATATTCCTGAAAAAACAGGTAACACTTGTCACCCGGCCTTGCCTTCCTTCAGCCACCATCCTTTCTGTCCCCTTACCACACCGTGTGATGTCAGCAGTCAATATACTGAGGTGCAGCACACCAGCACCGTTCATTTTGCAAGAGCAGGCAGCTCAAGCTGGGGAAATCCCCATCGTGGCAGCGGCACGTATGGCAAACATGATGATTTCTCCCTTCGTGTGTTTTCGGAAGTTGTTCTGGTTAACCCCATGACCACCACAGCTACCACCGTCTCATCTGTCGGGAGCACTCATTCATCTCAAGGAGACATAGGGAACATGAAGTCACCAGAAAAAATCCCTACCGAAGATTAGGGACACGCTCACATCAATACGTCCAAGGGGCAGCAATGGGATTAGAGCATCAAAGGGATTAATTAGGTGGCAGGTTGTTACTGAAACAAGACCAGCTCCAATTCGAGAGATGTGGAGTGGAAGTTGAACCTGAAATATTTGTGGCAAACTCTTGGATGCTGTGAAAACTGGTACATATGTTTAACTGCATATAAGTGGGTGCTCCTGTTAAGCGTGTGAAGCAAAACATGTGCTTAAATGCTTGCAGAAATCAGGATGAAATCTAGAACCGGTGGGTAATAGGGGAAATCAAAATTTGAGGAGAATAAGTTCATCTGTCCTCCACAGCTTCAAGCAAACCATTTCCTAAGATCCATTCAGAAAGGGCAGAGTTCAACCACAACACAGCCCAAGCTCACTTGTACGAGTCCAAACTTTGTCAAAACTACACGAGGCTTTTAAAGGTTTTTCACAAAACCAGGACAAGACAAGCGCAGTTCCAGGCCCTGCCCAAAGATCATGCTGCAGAGCTTGGATCCGGACCAAAACTTCTCCAGAGTTCAGGACTCTTCTGTCCTCCACAGTTTATAACCTCCAGCTCCACAACACCTTGCACAAACCTTGCTCAACTGGAGGACAGTTTGCAACAGCCTCGTGGTGCGTGGCCACCCTGTAGACCACCAGCAGCAGCAGCTGAGCATGGACTCTGTGTTTTTAAGGCAGCTACAGCATCATCTGCTGCATTCCAGCTGGCAGGAGCAGCGATGGACTCCGCTCAGCAGGATGCTGTTTGTTTAGCTGAAAGTCTAGAAGATGCCTTTTACTTACACATCTGGGTGAGTGACTATATTAACATGTTATTTTTTTCAAATAGAATAAAGAGACACTCGTACACAAATTAGACATTGCTTTATCTATATTGTGTACCTCATAATTAGCAGGTAATACTCTTTAATTTAAAAAATATTATTATGCTAACTAGAAGGATTTTTGCTTAATTACAGGCTAATCCTATTTCCTCAGAACATGTGATATTTCCTTATCTCCCAAAAAGGAAAAGGCACATTTGAATGGGTGGCACGGTTGTGTGCTATTCAATGACAAACGGATCCGTGGAGGAATCCCGGCTTTCTGTAGAGCAGTTCGCTGGAAAAGAGCAAGGCAAGATCTAAAACGTTACAGCCCAGGGGCAAAGGAGGCACCTTGGCTTGGCCAGTCCTTGCTCAAGTCTCACAGGTCCGCCTTACATCCCAAGGCCTATCACGTGACGCTAACCATTGTCAAGCCTGGGGATGGCAGCTCCTAAATGAGATGTTTTGACCGTTATCTGAAGAGCTGATGGACCCTCTCACTGCGAAACCTGAATCTCCACTGCCAAGAAGGGGAAAAAAAGGGTTTGGGGGGAACACGCTGAGGACTGTGGACTGCTGCAGCAGCAGAGACCAGATGAACATCTCTCATCTCGGTGCTCACCACAGCCTTGCACCAGGTACCCAAGGTTGGCATCCTCAGTGCTGTGTCCAGCTGTGGATGGGGAGGTCGGGGAGAGCAGTAGGATTTTCAGGGACACATTCATGACATCACCTATCTTTCAGCAAAGCATTGGCTGCATTTGAAACCAGGCGCTGGGGCTGGCTGACTAAGTCAGCCTGCTCCATGTCTGATATTTCTCTAAAAGCCCAAGGAATTGAAAACTACAACTGCCTTAACCTGACAAAGTCTTCTGGCTGTAAGAGTTATCCTGCCAAGTTATAGCTAGGAGAAACCGAGGTCCAGGGAAGCAAGGCAGCAAACCTCGTGCTGGATCAGCAGCAGAGCTGCAAGCAACACCCAGGCACCAGCTGCCAGCGCCTTCCTCTAACCACTGGACTCAGTGGCTTTTGTGTTTCTCCTTTCCATTATGCACACCCTTCCCTTTTCCCTTAATGATTTAGTGATGTTTGTTCCCTCACACTGCGCGCAGACCTTGCAGATCAAAATAGCCAGTCATCTAAAAAAATTCTTTATCCTTTGTTCTTCAAAGAAACCAAATAATCTCAATCCTTTGAGAAAACTCAAAGGGTGAAGGCAAAGCATCAGGACTGATGAGAACAATAGCAGTGTATCCCCCAATGAACGAGCATCTCCAGTGCTGTGTGGTTATTAAAAAAATTCCTTGTAGTGGAAATTCTTGGGTCAATTACTTGTTGCCACAGGGAGATTTCCTAGGAGTTTTATTGTTATTATCACTATTCAATGATTATATGTAACAACACAAAGGTGAATTTTTATGTGAAGAGATGCGATGTTTAGTAAATCTTAAACAACAGAAAGTAGAAGGGGGTGGAGCAATGAGGGATCAAAGTCTCTGCATTTCCTGTAATGTTTTGGAGCCAGTGTTAGCCATTTGCTGTGCTTTCAGCAGTCTGAGGTATTTTTTCCTCACTTTGGGAGGTTAAACTTTGAGTTGAAGCACTTCTCAGACTCCTCTGACAACCCCACCGAAGGGTTTGCAGGTACCAACTCCTCCGGCATAAGGGACCACCAGGCACCAGTCTGCTTGAACATGTGGCCTCAGTCTGCACAAGCCCTCTGCCAGGGCCAGGGGCTGCTCCCCCAGCACCGCACCACCACACAGGGGCTGCACGCACCAGGATGGGGTGGATAGTTTGTGAGGCATTTACCCCATCCCACACGGCAGGAGAGCCGATTTTGCTCTGCTCACACCACCACGATGCAGGACTATCGCTTTTCCCAGTAACTCGATCCTAATCCCCCCGCTCCTGTTCAGAACAAAATTTGCACATCTGAATCACATCCCGGGGGTGCCTACAGTTGCTCACAGAGGCAAAGGCACTCACCATCACAAGGCTGGCAGAAAGAATGGCTCCCATTTAACTGGTCACCTGAAGAGAACTAACATAGTAAATGTGTGCTCTGAAAAATATAGATTTGGATGCGAGGGCTGGTAGGAAAAGCTGTCTGGGTATCAAATAGGAAGCTGAAACATGTCTATCAAGCCAGTACTCTTTGATCATCAGAAGTCACTCATCATTTACACATCACAGGGGGATGCTCAACTCCAGAAGGCACACAGTCAGCCAAAAAGGAAGAGGATCAGCTGAGTATTTGTGTCTTAAAGACTTGCAGCCATTAGCTACTAAAAATCCACCTAGTCAACCTCCCAAGGGCAGTGGCACCTTCACTCAGACAATTTATGCATGTTTTACATAACTATTAACTCTACTGCTCACCAAAGAGTTAAGAGGTGTTTTCATTCCTAACGTCACAGAGAAACCCCACTTCCGATTCCTCTTGCAGAATCATGCCCCAGCATCTCTCCAGCGTTATTTACAGCCTCTCAAGAGCTGCCCCACAACTGAATGTCTTGTGTCTAGGAGCCTTGTTCTCACTGCTCAAACCACACTTCTGCAGCACAACCACCTGCAGTTCACGGGACAGCAGCATGCTGGTGCCAGCCTGGCACCACAGCACCCAAACCCAGCTGGGGGCCGCAGAGAAAAGCTTTCTTGCACCTCCCCAGCATCAGGAAAGCCAAGAAGGGGCGTAAAATACAGACTCACTTTGCTTACATGAGCAGAAGTGAGTGACATGAGCGATTTTTAGACTACGTGGTTAAAAACACCCTCAGAGCAATGTCTTTTAAGGTGAAGTAAAACAGCAGGTGACCCAGAGGACACAAGTCACACTCTGCACACAGCAGGGACAAGTCTCTCCCTGCGCTCCCAGGGCTCTAAGCTGACACCAGACCAGACACAAACTGCTTACCCTCTGCCACAAGCCTTTGCAGCCAGCCCTTACACACCTCCACACGACACCTGCACGGCCATACAGATGCCTTTCACCTCCCATCAGACACCCCCAGTCTGTCACCCTGTGGCTTCAGAGAGGGCTGTCCAAGCAGTGGCTACCACCATTGTCACAGTCAGGTGGAAGGCCACGATGTTGGGGGTCTCAGCCCCCCATGTCCCAGGGAAGAAACTGGGCAGTGCCACAGGCCTTTTTATGAGCAGGATTCCCTGGCAAAGGTCGGGTCACCTGCTCACAGCCCCTCCAAGGCAAAACCAGGGGCACCTGGGCTGCCTGCCCCTTCTCGCCCAACGTGGCCACCTGAGCTCGTGCCCCTCTGGCCTCTCCTCTGAGGAGGGAAGGCCATCCCTGCCCACACCATCCTCCTCACCCCCAGCTGGGCACAAAGCAGCTCTGAGCCCCTCTCTGTTAAAAGCACCTCGCTGGGACACATTCTGTACTAGACCCCGCGCTCGCTCGGTCCGTTGCAAGTTCAGCGTTAAGCTGAGCTTTGCCCAAAGCTTTTTCCCCATTCGCAAACCCCTTGAGCAAACCTGGTCCCAATTGGCAGCTGGTTTGATCTCAATTTGAGCTGATTTATTGTTTGGCATTGAAAAACAACAACAACTGTTCTTTAAAAAGGCAACTTTGACCATAATTTATGCGAGGCCAGCTGGAACTTGGTGTTTTCAATTAAGTTTCAGCTGGATTTTGTAATTTGAGTTTTTTGTTCAGAGAGTTAGAGCAAAACACAGAAGAAGGAATGGAAAGCAGCAATTAATTCACATAGAACTTCACGGGAGGGCAGGTATATAAATGTCTTGCAGCACAGTAGTGTCCTTCCATGTATGTCCAGGTTCAAACAGAAGACAGCGGTGGAAGTGTTGCTTTGAGCTTGTCCCTGTGCTGCTTGGCTGGGATTTCTTTCCATGGGCCAGACCTGACTTTGTAGCCCCCCCAGATCAAGTGGGCCATACACAATGCACTAGTCCAAGCCGTTTTGACACCATCTTGCATCTACTTTCCTTGAGATCCCGGTATTTTAATAGCTAGGATTAGATCACAGTAAAAGCTGAACCTTTGACATTTCTTCCTAGCAAGTAACTCACAAATTGATGCTAATATTTGACTGTGCTCAGTGGAGACCAGATCAATACCTACAAAATTCACTCCTCCCCGAGGTACCGAGGCTGGGTATTTTGTTTTAACAGGGGAATATCTGGAACCTTTTAATGGATTAAAAATAAGTTGCAGTTGATCATTTGTTTGCAAGACAGAAAAGCTTCAAAGATACACAAGCGGATTAAGCAGAAGCGTTTGGATGATTCACAAGCTGATACAGGCCACCAGTCAGGAAGCATCTCAAATGACTTGCTCTTTTGTGCCCACATCAAAGCACCACGGAAGACAGGCAGCCTCCCTCCTGACCCACCGAGGTGGCAGCAGCATCGCTGCAAGGAGCAAGGTGTGCAAGGTTTGGGGAGAAAGAAGAGAATTTGCCTCCTTGCTCACCTTGGAGCGTTGTATCTGCAGTTTATAGAGAAGCTTATGCTGAAGAGTGTTTTATAGCCATAACCTCCTCCTGTTGTTTTTCTGCCCTGCTTCTTCTTCCTTCGTCTTCTCATCCTTGCTTTATCCTTTTTTTATTTTTTTTGGCTGGGCAAGAGGAAGCCATGTGAACGGTTTCTGTAGCATGACCTAGGTCCCCTCTTTGTCCTTGCTTTGTAGCTGGGGCTTCTATGCCGAGAAGGGCACTGTGGAGTGCCTGGTGCAGGTGGGGAGCAGCTGAGGGTCACCTTCAGGGAGCTGGCTTTACGACCCTCTGAAGACCAAAGAAAGAACACCACTGACAGAGCCCGGTTGTGGATGCCCTTGGCCTGACTGGTTTGGGAAAATATAAGTGAGGGGTTGGAGAAGACAATTACCTTAGTTGTAGAAGTGTTGCTGGCAGTCCTGAATCCATAATTGCGCTCTTCTTCTTGATTTTCACCCTTAAGCTGAAGCTTCTGGGGGAGGAAGGTGCTTTCTGCATCCTCAGTCCTGCCAACCTGGGCACAGATGAGCGATGGCAAAGGTGTGGGATAATGGAGAACTGCGGCTACTCCGGAGTGATGCCAGCCTCATCGACCCAAGCAGGCTGTGGTTCAGGGAGAGGGTCCTAAGCTGGCTCCTGGTTAATTCATCTTGAGTTTCCAGGATTTCACATTTCCCAGACTGGAGGAGGTCAAACTTTCGCTCAAAAGCTGATGAGAAAAAGTTGGACTACAGGGTTAAGAGGCAGAGACAGCTCACTGGAGGGGGTTTCTGTGGCTCTGGAGCTTGATTCTGGAGGCCAAAGATTAAGCCCGCTGATCTTTGCAAAAAGGCTGCAGGAGATGAAGCCTGTCTGCATTAATTCAAGGCAGATACACAAGCAGCAGCCACATGTACCATGTGGCAGCAAGAACCTCGTGTTCAGGGCAAAGGATGGCAATTTGATGGAGCACACTACGAAATTAGTTAGGAAAACTACATCAAGGGAGGAGAGATATTGCATATACCGTGTGAGAGACCATTATATTACAGAGACTTTCAGCACCGTCTCATAAGGAGACGCTGAAAAAGACCTTACACGAGACTAAAAAAATCCTGCACCTCTTAACGTCCTGCACTTTTAACCAAAGGCTTAACTTGCACAGAGAGCAGCGCTTTTCATATTTAAATCCCATCAGCACGATGGCAGGCCAGGAGGAAATATATCCTGGCTTTGGAGCCCAGCTATGAAGGGAGAACGTATGGAAATGGGGTCAGCTGGGAAAAGAAGCTGCCAGAAACCCCAGTGCAGCCACCAGTCCACATTCTGGTTCTGAAAGGCTGTAAGTTACTCTGTTCTACCAAGTCTCCTTCCTCCTAACGGGGATCTGGTGCACCAGCTGCCCTGTAAAAGCGCAGGAGCTGCTCCCCCACCTGCCATCAGCAGACTTATGCCCAAGCCCCCCGTGTTTTACAACGGTTTGTAACAGGAGTGGAGCTGTAATGGTGACGGGAGGTCCTGTAGGTCCACGGCTGTTCCCTCCCCTGTCAGCCAAAGCGACTTCTGCACCGGGCAGAGCAAACCAGGGTGGCCGTGGTCCCCTTTGCTCTCAGTGCCTCTCCCTCCTGCAGCCCGCAGCCCTGGTGATGGTGTTCAGGCAATCCCGGCACAAGAGCTGGCAGGTTCCTCGCTTAGCAATCCCTCTGCCAAGCACTCCGGCCCTTCTCCTTTTGGATTCATGCTCACAACACTCTCTTCTCTATTTTGGCACTCCAGCACACTGGCAGCTTCCAGCTACTGTAGCTGACGTTACTTTCATTTGCTGCCAGAGAAAACTCTCAGCCCGCAGCTCTGACCAACCACTGGCTTACAGCTTCCCAGCTCTCGGAGGTCTTTCAAAGTAGCTCTTTCTTTGGAGTTTGGAGAAACCACTGGCTTCTCTTTGGATCCAGGGTATCTTTTCAAATAAGCATGACTCCCTCTGCTCCCAGAGACAGTGCTCGCAAATTAGTACATCACCCCTTAGCGTGCAGGCAGTTGGGAGGAGGCTCTCCTACCTCCCAGCCCTGTCCTTGGGCCCTCTCGCACACCTTTATCCTGTGAATCACGGTGAGGAGAATGCCCAGAATGAAGATGAACACACCTTTGGTCCTTGAGTGGAGTCAAAGGGTCAGGTAAGGAACCTGTCTCTAATATGTCTCAAAAGCTTACCTTTCCTATCCAGGCTAAAAAGATGGTGTCTTAATTAGACAGGAAAAGTACATCAATCTCATTAACTAATTACAAGGGAAAGTCCCTGCAGCAGATGCCTGGATTGCCTGAAGTACTGCTTACTCTTAACTCCTGACTTTGAAAAAGGATTCTGCTATTCAAGCATTACTTGGCTCCAAGAGCACAACAAAGTCATTTAATTTTTATCATGTCTATCCGAAGTAAAGCCTTTCAGCTTTTGTAATGCATGTGTGTGTGAAGCAGCGGGCTGGAGGCATGGGAAGACAGCCTCACAGCTTCCTGGGACCTTTTGAGGGGCTGTCCCATACCTGACCCATAGGGTCTGGGCTTCAACTGGTGCCTCTACAGCTCTATCAGGAGCAAACCACCAAATTACCTGAGCGGAGAGGGCTAAAGCATAAAGTTGTCAAGCAGCCAAGAATAACCTCAGCTAAAAACCTCCCTCTGATCAGCAGGAGACCTTCTCCCTTTGCTTTTGAGTGAGAGCCGATGAAGCAGGAGAAGGAGATGAATCTTGTGGCTACTCCTCATTGCACTAGATAAGGACTTGAACTAGAAATATAATTTCTAGCACTGAGCACCTATTGCTGCTTCTGAACCAGCTGGTGAGACAAGCTGTAACGACAGGGCTTGGCTGGAGACGTTTGTCTGCAAGGACTGAGACTTTACAGTCGTTTCAGGTAGCCCACTGAACAATCATGCCATGGGAATCGTCAAGAAATGAGGAGCAGTAGCAGCAGCAATGAGCAACAAGGCAGAGCAGAGCAGAGAGGCTGCCTGTGTTAAAGGGCAGAGGTGTGAGGCAGGGATCAGCTCTTTACCGTCACCCCAGTCACACTGCCTCCCCGTTAAGTCCTAACGAGAATCGGAGAGGTTTCAGAGAACTGCAAAGAAGGACCAAATTTTGCAACAGCTTGTCCCAACCCAAGCTTCCCAAAGCCTGAGGGACCTTGAGTTCTCCATCAGGAACGGCAGCTAGAGCTCACTGCTGCCTCCCAGCTTCATCCCTTGAGGAAGAGTCAAGGCCCTCCATGATCGCCCCTATGCAGGAGAGCTCTTCAGAGGTTTGTTCCCTGGACTACACAT
Organism: Buceros rhinoceros silvestris; assembly: GCF_000710305.1. Lineage (NCBI taxonomy): Eukaryota > Metazoa > Chordata > Aves > Bucerotiformes > Bucerotidae > Buceros > Buceros rhinoceros. The sequence goes on from NW_010395939.1 coordinate 85,428, forward strand.
GGCAAACCCTAAATATTTTCCTTTCTCCCCTCTTGAGGCCGAAGGAATGCCTTAAAACATTTCTAATCGTGTAATCTCAGCTGTCATATGACCTCAGTGAGAGAAAAATGCCAAATTCAGAGGAAACTGTTTGCTTAAACCTATGATTATCTCTTCCCCGCCCC
>NW_010395939.1:85741-86540 GCF_000710305.1 Buceros rhinoceros silvestris
AAATAAACAAACAAACAAATTAAAACCCCCACAGCCTGTACGGGTGGTGGTGTTGTTTTCCTTTCCCTAGAAAGCCTGAAGGGATTGCATGGTCAGGGAACCTCAGCTCTTCGAAGACGCCGTGAAACCCACACCGCCGGCGAACAATCCATCCCTCTGCTGACGGGAGCATTATCAATAAGGAGAGTCATAAATCGCCCGCTGAACAGGAACTCAAAGACCAAAGTCATGTAACTCAAACAGGCTCAAAGCAAAAGAGTCCCTTCAGTGTGAGGGTGGTCTGTGTAAAGTTAGGAGACACCTGCTAGCAAGTCCTGAGACACTAGCATCTGTGTAAACTTGCCCCCTCCCTGCGCCCGCAGCCCTTATAAGGTGTTGAATGAAGCAGTTTCATGAAAAAGGCTCTGTTTGGGGCAGTTCTAAGGCTTACATACACCTAAGTAAAACAGAGCCAGTGCTGTGCAGCCCTGGGATGGATTACCAGGGACCACAGGGAGGCCTATTAATTATTGTGACAAGCCGATCTGCTCGCTGGCTGGTGGCTCGAGCGGCATGCAGAGGGCTGGGTGTCTTCGCAATGGCAGCCCTCTCTGTGTGAGCGTTTCGGGAGAGCACAATAAAGTCCAGAGGTCCCGAGGAAACCAGTGAGTGAGGGGCGAACCCAGACCTGAACCAGCCGGTCCTGGGGCTGAGGGCTGAGAGGTGGTGGGGTCAGCCAGAGCCTCTTGGGCATCCCTGGACCAGTAGCGGTACCCGCAGCCTGCTGCCGCATCTCCCGCCTGCAGCACCCGGGGGGGGA